>NC_026145.1:2792075-2792650 GCF_000512975.1 Sesamum indicum
TGCGAAGACACGTTGAAATATCATGTTTGTTGTATGTTGTGTTGTGGGTGTCTGCAAATGAGAATTTGTTGATATATGGTTTTACATTACTAGTTGCTTACAAGAATGGTGATATGTGAAAATGAGGGAGTGGTGGAAATTGAATATAATTGTGGTGTAAATACCCCTTGACGTGTTGAAAATGCTATGTGCGAAAACAAAGTGCTATGTGCGAAAAGAAAGTGCTATGTGCGAAAAGAAAATGCTATGTGCGCAATGAAAAGAGCTTTGATGCGAAATGAAATGCTATGTGCGAAATGAGGTTGATGAGCCGGCTGTCAAGGGGGTTCACTTAAATTTATATAACGGTGAGACTGAGTTGGTGGGAAAAACACAATATCACCTTCTGGTAAGCAAACTAGGAAAAATGGAGTTTGGTTAGTTGTCTTATTATGAGATAGTCATGTGGTGTAATAAAGTTGATTATTTTGGAACTAAATTGATTGTATTCCATTCGTGTTGCTTGTTTATCTTGTTTGGGCTATGGTTGACATGCATATATAGATAGGACTGGTTATTTGCTTACTGAGTGGCAG
>NC_026145.1:2792733-2855388 GCF_000512975.1 Sesamum indicum
TATGCAGTTTTCTCCTCTTTGTCAGTTAGAGTACAAACCACATTTTGTTTGTACACAGAGAATATAAGCGTACGGATTATTTGTGACGAATCACCTTGTGGTGTGTGATATGTATATATATATAATGTTGTGGGTTGATAATACCTATTATGACGTTAGGATTACGTATACACATTAATTAAATTATTATGTGCATTTATATATATAAACACAGGGATTACAATAAGTATGACGTTTAGGGTAGGTATAGCCCTTGTAGCAAAGGGGGTGCTACATATTTTTGGAACAGCCAGATCATTACTAGAACCATTCCAGATTTAGTGTTACAAGTTGTGTTCCTACGGTCATGTCAACTTTGGAACAATAATATATTACAACACAGTTTGGAACGGTTGCATAAACACTGGAATGACCCACCAATTGCACATAATTACCGTTCCAAAATAAGGTCCAACGTCCGTTGAAAAATAGAAAGTTGAAAAATTAATTTCAAAATGAGGTACAATTTGAAACGGTTTAAGTACTTAGAAAAAGTTGTATTACAATGTCCGTTCCTACATATAGTATTTGTGGGAAACTGTATGTATTCGAAGAACCGTTTCAAAGTGAGTTACAATTCGTCATGGCCTTGATGGATAGAAAATATGGTATTATAATAACCATTCCAACGGCGTTACAACTTTGCCGTACCTACGCATGTTCCAGGACCAGTTCCTAAATGTGTTGCAACAGCTATATTATAAAGCTTATTTTTGGAGTTCCAAACACCATTCTAATGCCCGTTTCAAATTTTCCTATAGATATATGCTTTTTACATTTCATTTAGCCTCACTTGTAAAATTTTTTAGTTTTTTTTTCACTAGGACCAATTTTTTTTCTTAAAATTACTGTTCCACCACAAACAGTTCCAAAATGTACGGTGCATTGGTGAAATTTTAATTTAGAATGATTTGTTTTCAATTTTACAATTTCAATACCCGTTCCACTCCTGCCAAAAAATGGAGGAAAATTCATTCGTTGGAACGATTTTTCAATTTGGCCATTCCAAGATGAATTCTAACATAATTTCATTTGGCACCTCTTGCAAAAAAAAAAAAAGCACCAAAAATAAAACTTTGAATGGTTATATATTAAATAACCGTTCCTAATTATATTTCTAAAAAATCGTTCCTAACTATATTCAGTTATTGTTCCTAATTATAAATTATCGTTAACCATTCCAAATGTTGTTGATAACCATTCCAAAATATGTATAGAAAATGTCTAGTGTACGTTTTGATTAAAATATCTCAACATCCACTTGTCAGATTAGTTCCAAACTTAAACACTTATAAGATTCTCTATATTTGAATACATCTGACATTCTGATTTAAATCAAATGAGCTAATTGAAGGTTGCACCATTTTGAACCTCGCTGACTATGATCAGATACGATATCTCAATATCCGTATAACAAAAATGTCCAAAATTTCATCAAATATAGTCTTTTGATAATTTAATCATATCTAACAGTCTGATCAAATTTTAACAGTTTCATTAGGCGATGCAGTATAATAGTCTAAGATGCTAGTTACATCTATGTAAGACTAATAATTTCGGATATACAAAATATACTTGGCCTTATGAACATGTATCAATTTTAAGAAAGAATTATATGTTTTCAATGGTTTATATTAATTTATGGTCTACTTTTTTTTATAATTAACATGTCTGGAATGATTTTTCCTTCATTATTAAGTTTTTCAGTTAAAAAGAAATATATATTTGGCACTTAAATTGGAATAATTTATTAAATATATGAATGGTCATTTAAATACCCTCTATAAATGATATCATCTTCAAATGTAGGAATGGTTGTAGAAACTGTTATTTTAATATATGATCGTTCCAAAGTGAATTCAAAATGTGACTGTCCACACTACATAAAATGATGACGTATTACTTAGTTAGTAATGATTTTTTAGTACCTGACTGTTCTAAGACCCTTCCAAAATTTTAATATATAAGCAACACGTAGCAGACTTTTCCCCCACTTTCTCTCTTTCTCCTTCTTTATTCCTCCTTTCTCCCACGCACGTCCCTTCCTCTCCCCGCCGCCAGCTCCGTCATTTCTAAAGGACAGATTTCTTGTTATTTTTTTGATAATTATTTATTTTTATTTTTTGGTAAATATTTGTGATAATAGATGTGAAAATATATGTTAACATATATTTGTTATTTTTTTTCTTATTTCAGAAATAATGTGTAAATATATGTAAAAAAAATTTTGAAAAGTATTTGGAAAAATATTTTCTGAAAATATATTTCCTAAATATTTTTCAAAAAACATTTTATGTAATTAATGTGTAATTTTTAGAAAATTTTTTATGTACTTAATGTGTAATTTTCTATAATTACTGTGTAATTTTCTATTATGATGTTTATTATTTTATGTAATTATTGTGTAATTTTCAATAGTTTGAGTGTAATTCTGTGAAATTATTTATGTAATCTTCTGTCATTATTCGTAACATTATGTAATTATTGTATATGTAATTGTAATTATTCTGTATTTTTTGTAATTTAATGTGAAATTTGTGTAATTTAGAACATATTTAGTACAAGAATCACAATATCTTTTTATTTTAATATTATGTTATTTTAAAAATCACTAATTAACATGTTCTTCCAGGTGTAGCCGCAAATTCTTTGAGTGCATCAATACGGTGGTGCGAGGACCCTTGCCCCGAGCGAGGAAGATGTAGATGTCGTTGATGAGGAGGGTTTAGAGTAGATTTTATATTTTTTTATACTTGGTAACTGGATAATTTTTATTTTAATATAATATTTTTCGCTTATTATTCATATTTCATTATATTTATTGTATTCTATTATTTAATATTTATTGATACCTTGATAGTTAATTGCTAACTTGGGTTTACCTCTCTTTATCTCACCATGATTTCTTATCAAAAAACCAGGAGTACTATAAGCAAAGACTCTAGGCTCGGTGAGTTTTAGATTGATATGCTCCTCGATAATCTCCTGTATATCTTTCTTATTCTTTATATTCGTTTGGATAGGCTTGTATCGAACATACTCCTACTTCCAGTTTTCTTTGACATTCAGAGTTGCTTCAGTTTTGTTCCTATCACACAATGCCAGAGGGGTCTCACTGAAATTTTTCTGGATAAATATCTCTTGACATTATCAAGAGAGAGTTTGATTTCTTTGCTTTATGTCTGGTGATCTTAACTCCTATATGGCTTCCTTGAGAATTTTAAGTTATTCTTCAAAAACCTCGTAAGAAAATTCACTGACGCTTGAGACCACGTTGCCTGAAAGATAAAAGAGTTTTACCAAATTTCTTTTATCCTATATTTTCATATGAGCTAATTTGGCATCGTCATAATCACCATGCTTGCTGCAAAAATATATGGGCATTATCCTGTTGAATGTCTTTTCTCTTCGCAGAACCTGTATCTCACTATCACAGTTAGTAGTAAAAATCAACAGAATATTGTGGTTATCCTATATGCGTTTCAAAGGTATGGATAATGTTATTTCCTAGCAGAATATCTGCACTTGTATCATGAAAGTAGATACGAGATGTTTTTACCCTGAATCAAGGTGTTTAGAATGCTCCTTCAGTCATGATTTTGGCTTCTCGTATTTCCTTATTGAGTATTAGGATTTTTTGTGAAAAATCCTCCTGCAATAATGGGTAAGGTTTTCATAGCTTCTCTAGAAAAAATTCTAGGTTTTGCTGTACAAATACTTGATTCTGAATCAATATAAGCTACAAAATATTCTGAAATATATTGCTCGTATAACATACGTACTTTTATGTATATAGAAAAGGGATTGGTCATTCAATCTTTATGGTAACACTGTCTAAACTAAATTTCATATCTTTACCCTTTTTTCCCATGGTTACAATCTTCGAGAAAACTTAACCCCAAAGTCATACTTCCTGCAACACCTGCAACCATGATATCATGGCTTGCTATTTCTAGCAATGCCTTCATATTTACCAACAATAGTTGTTGCAAAATGATATAAGTCATCATAGGAAAAATAATTTTCTTTCTCAGTAAAGTCAAACACAACTTTAATTTGTTTCCATCCTTCAGGGCATCTAAGTTTTACATTATCAACCTTAATTGCCTGTGGAGTTAAAGCTTTAACAACTCATTGTCTTTCCCTTTGTAACCTACAATCCTATCTTTCGAAAGGAACATCCTGCTACTAAACTCAATTCTAGAGCTAAGTGTTCTCTCTAAAACTGGGTGATCCTTTATCACGGTATCAACACCACCTTTTCTAGGGATCCTAATTGGATCTCCTGTCATTACCTTAGCAAATTTCTTGAAAATTTTAGGAATCTCAATATACTCTTTCTTTTAAATAAATCCGAATAATGTGTGTTGGAAAAAGCAAAAGATATTCTATATGTTATAGAATATGGTCGATTTTCTTCTTTTGTAAGATCTTTTCTCTTAAAATCCTAATGAAGGGTCATGACATGACTGATATCTTGGTCAGGTAGGTTGTATGCAATTCTAGGGTGAATATCAAACATTAATTTACCGGCATACAAATTTTCTATCATTGTTTCAAGGCATCCATCTCTCAAGTTATTGATTCTTCTATCCATTAATGATAAATGTATTTCTGAATCAATTTATTCCTTAAAGGTTGCTTTTATTACTACTTCAATAGTTACTATGTGGATTCATTTATATAGTTTATTCTCTAAGGTTACTTAATTTTTTCAAAAATTTCTTCTTTAGGAATAAGTTGCATTTCTATCACATTTCTTGTAAGTTCCATATGAATAGCAAACTCACCTAAACTTACTTTGCAGATTATGTGATGCTTTCTTTAGTTCAACCATATTTGGCTGAGGACTCTATTGATTCCTCTGATCCTAAATCCATCGAATAGGTTGATATTAGAATCTTGATGCATGATTCTTTTTATGGTTTTTTTTTTACACCGTCATCCTTGAAAAGAGTCCAGATAGGCTCTTCGAGGTTTGAAGCTAATCTCCTTCGTTCTAATTATTCTGACTCAGTTGAAGATCCAACTAAATCGGTCTCTATTTCTTCCTTATAGATGTTTTCATGTGAAGGAATGCCCTCGAATTGGTATATGGGTTCCAAGTCGCCATAGTAAACTGTATCTAGGGTGTCATCCATGGCTTCAAATTTTTGTAAGTGACCACATTTCTGTTGTTAGTTTGAAGATATATGTCCCTTTGCTCTGCATGTCCAGCAGTTACGATCCTTGAAGCTTTATTTGGCTCTCGTATGGGCTCATTTGAAAGTTCTCTTTGTAGTTCTTCCCGTGGATCTGGCCTCTGTTCGTCTCGATCTTGAGATGAAACCATTGTTCGTCCTGTTTTCTGTCCAGATTTGTATGATCGGACCTTTGAGTTCAACCATCGTGATCTCCTTCTAAAAGAGGTTTTTTTGGAACTCCTAGAGTAGGATTCACTGCTTTGTTTCTTCCTCTTCCTTGGCTCTCTTGATTCTTTTATAATTGTGGAAAAATCATTATTATCGTAACAGAGAGGGGTTCTTTTGATCTTAACTTTCATCCTCTTCATGTTCTTTTGGACAGATGTTTGATAGCAGCAATACTTTATATTGTTTTTCAGGAAAGACATCCTCCTTGCTCTTGAATCTAACTATTCTTTACGTATTTTGTATGATCGGATTAACATTTTCCTCCATGAACTGTAGATCTTTGCAAAGAACATGGAAGTGGCTACTTCTGTTGCTACTCCATTCTAGAAGAAATACTTGCGAAATGAATAGATATGTTTATCCACTGCGCAAATACTCCTCAATTCAAGGCCAAAAAGAGTTTGTCTGTATTCTCTAGCCTTGTTAGTTCTACTTCCTTCGAAGTATCCATCTCCAATGAAATATATCTTGATAAGTCTTTCTAGTCTTTTTTTCCATTGCACTTTTAGATTCTCTAGTAAGGATACTCGCTTTGGTATCTTGTGAGATATTATCCGATCCGATCTTCACAAAACCTTAAAAGCTTAGCTCCAATAATCTTATGAAGTTTTTTTTATCGAGTTCTAGGATATTTGTTGTTATTTTAATGGTTGCAACCCATTCATCTATCAGATTCTCGATGTTTTGGAAGTCAATAACATCCAGGTTGAGTATAGTGTCGTATGGATGTAAAGGCTGGAGCATTGTCCTTACCCAAGGTGTATTTTCAAGCATTCTTCTTGGGTTCTGTCCTGGATTTTCTCTTAATCTGTTCCCATAAATATCGGGGTGGCGTGGGTGTGAAAATTCGTACTTTCTCACAATGGATGATCTGGTGAAGGATCATTTGAACCTACACTTCCCTCCGGCGGTGGTAGTGTTGGGGTGATTTCATTGATTTAAATGTTAACCAGATCCATAATGTCAAGTTGGAAAAAGGATTTTGCTAACTCCATATAAATGTGATAAATCCGCCCTAGAAACCTTCATTATTTTATGGATATGATGGATAATGTTTTGGATAATTTTACAAATATCCAACTCTATAGAAAAATATAAAAACAATTAATTAAATGTATTATTTTTTATAATTCACCATTTATAAAAAATGATCTTACTTTTTAAAAAATAAAATAAAATAGAAAGCAAGAATAAAAACTTACTTAGATAAGTTATAAGAAAGACAACTAAACAAAAAAAAGATGGATCATAAAAAAAAAAATTCAAAAGCTCAATATTATTTCAGAAATTTGAATAAAAAAAATATAAGGAGTACAAATCAAAATAAAATGGGTAAGTTTAATTAAAATCATAAACATAGCAACATTGTCAATGACCATAAAAGAACAAAATGACTTTCATTAATATAAGATAAGATTTTCATAAAATAAGAATATTTTAAAAAATAACTCGAATTACACAGACATGAAAATACATATATTTTATAAATGTAAATAAAGCATATGATTATAGATTTAGTTGGATCAAATTTAGATAGTCCAAGGAACAAATTATATTTAAATTAAAATATGATGATGATGATGATGATGATAATAATAATAATAATAATTAATAATAATAATAATAATAATTATTATTATTAATAATAAAAAAGAATAAAAAAATTAAACTATAAAAAAGTTTAATGGATGAAACTATAATATATATAAAAAAGTAGGTGTCTAAAAATATAAAAAATAATAAATAAAAATAAAAACTAAAAATATAATTTTAAGTAGAATAATACAAATAAATATTAATTAAAATATGTACCTATTAGCAGTGAAATATAATATATTAAAAAAAATGGTGTATAAAAAATTCACAGGGTAAATATTTAAACAGGAATAAAAACTAAATTGTAGTGTGAGTAGAATTATTACAAACTAATATTAAATAACCTATTAGCACTAAAAGAATTTGTTCCCTTTTGTTGTAAAAAAACTAAAAATAAATAAAAATAATTAAACTATAAAATAAAATTTTAATATACGGACTGAACCGTAATATTCAAAAAAATGGTTTATAAAAAATATAAAAGGAATAAACTTTAAACAGTAATAAAAACTAAATCATAGTTCAAGTAGAGTTATACAAATAAATATTAAATAAAATATATATCGAACAACGGTAAATAAATCTGTTTATCATTGTAGTAAACAAAAATCCAAAAAATATAAAATTTGAAATACAACAATAAAATTAAACTATAAAATAAAATTTTAATGGATGTAATTATAAAAGATAATTATAAAAAGGGAGGGGGGATAAATACTTAAATAAAAGAATTCAAAATTATTATGTTTTATCTATTAAAAATGAAAAAGTTTATTTTACGAAAGTGATTCCTTTATTAAGTAATATATTATAAAATATTTTATTTAAATATTTAAAAAAAATTATAATCATGTATAGCACGAGTTCTACGTTAGTACTCTACGAAAGGAATTTATGGGCCCAAGCCCTTCAATCCCACCACACATCCAGGCTGACTCGACGGAAAAAATATACTTTTAATCTTGTAAATTATAATGTTAGTATTTTTAGTTTTACAGGGACTGTTTATAATTTGGTAATTGAATCTTTTTTTGATTAATTTGGGTGGAAAATTACATGTGATTTGAACATAACCTAATTAAATTGCAATCAATTTTAAACCTAATTAAATTGTATTCAATTTTATAACTTGGGGAATGTTGGTATTTTTAATCCTACAACTCAATTTGACATTTTTTATTCTGTATGAATTTGTTTATAAGACTAAAATTATAAGTAAATTCCGATTTCCGATCAAATTGGCCGAAAAAATAACTAAAATTGTCAAAATTATGAAAAGACTAAATTATGAAAATTAATTCGTGTAGAACTAAAAATACCACACTTTAAGTTACAGTAAATTATGAAAATTAATTCGTGTAGAACTAAAAATCCCACTCTTTAATTTACAGTACTAAAACTATAATTTTCCCTGACATTGGAGCTAATTTGAGAGGTCAATTAATGCTTGCTGTATGTATATATCATTTTTGAGAGGTTAATTAATGCGTGCTATATATATATATATATATATATATATATATATATATCCTCATAAAGAAATGAGCCTCTAATAATATTTGCTCTTTCAAGTTTGGCAATCTCCTTGGATTTAGGGTAAATTACAACGATTTTTCTTGAAATATTGTAAAATTATAAATATCCCTTATTATTTGTTAAATTACAAATATCCTCTTAATATTTAATGAAATTATGTAATTTTTGAATTGAGGTATGAAACTGTCATTTATGTCCTTACAGTATTTTTTTTCTTTTTTAAAAAAAATCAAAAGAGATGGATGTAAAAATTTAAAAAATTATAAAAAAAATTATGCACTTAGTTTATAGAAAAATCAAAATTTTTCAAAAAATAAATAAAAATGATAATTTTTAGTGCATAAGACCATTTTGATCAATTCGCCATAAAAAATAGATGCAAGTCTAATGGAGACTAACTGAATAGGCTAATTGTTAAATGATCGTTAAAATTATGGGGGTATTGATAATTTTTTAAAAAATAAAAAAATATTCATACCTATACCAAATTTTAGGAAAAATCGTTATAATTTACCAATAATTTTCTTTGTCGTATGCGATGTGGGAATTTGAAGATCATGTCCAAATCCATGTCCTTTTACATGGATAGGAATTGATCCAAGAGCAGAATCGTGCACTCTCGGGCAACATATGCTTAATCCGAAACGACAAAGGATTCGTTGACATATATCTCTTCCCTTAACGAACTGTATTATTCTCCTCCCTATAAATATCATCATATCCTCCAAAATTTTGGAAGGTGACAAAATATTCTTTTATCATACTTTTTTCTTTTTTTCTTAAATTATATTTATATTTTTTGAATTTAAATTGAAATAGGATAGAATTGCAATTAATTCCCCGGTGTTAGTAAAAATATTTAAATATCTCGGACATAAAATAATCATACTTTTTTCTTTTTTTCTTAAATTATATTTATATTTTTTGAATTTAAATTGAAATAGGATAGAATTGCAATTAATTCCCCGGTGTTAGTAAAAATATTTAAATATCTCGGAAAACATAAAATACTAAAAAGTTTTCGTGCGAGTTTTAAAACATAACAAATAGCCCCTTCAGCCCCGACGATGTAGCACACACGCCTTTGATGCAGCTTCATCTTAATTTTTAATAATAAATTAATGTTGCTTCTTAATATATGAACCGTAAGATCTTACTTGTTATACATCTAATGGTTGGAATTTTGCAAAAAGTATATCAACAGCTAAATTTCATTAAATGAAATGAAGGTCCAGACTTCACTTAGTTTAAATTAACGGTTCAGATTCAATATACAAATATCTGTCTTATTTTTATTTATTAAATATGAATAAAATATTTAAATATATTAGAAATATATTTTAAGAAAATGTAGTCTTCTTTCCTAAAATTCATTCAGTTCGGTTATTTCTCAAAAAGAAAACGAAGAAAACAGAGGATCTGTTGAATTTCAAGTATTCAGTTTCACCACTAAAATAAGGAGACTTACTTCACATTTGGAATTACACAAAAAAGACTCCTCATCTCAGAGAGGTTTGCGAAAAATTTTGGGAAAACGTCAACGACTGCTGGCCTATTTGTCAAAAAAAAATAGAGGACGCTATAAAGAATTAATTGGTGAGTTGGATATTCGAGAGAGAAAAACTCGTTAATTTAAAGCGTGATACCGTTTGAACTTAGTCGTTTAAATTTTGATGAACTTCTTTTTACTTTCAGCAATCCATGGAAGAATGACTCGGGAAAAAACTTATGATTGCACCAACTACAAGAAAAGACCTCATGATAGTCAATATGGGCCCTCACCACCCATCAATGCATGGTGTTCTTCGACTGATCGTTACTCTCGATGGTGAAGATGTTATTGACTGTGAACCAATATTGGGTTATTTACATAGAGGGATGGAGAAAATTGCGGAAAATCGAACAATTATACAATATTTGCCTTATGTAACGCGTTGGGATTATTTAGCTACTATGTTCACAGAAGCAATAACCGTAAATGGACCCGAACAGCTAGGCAATATTCAAGTACCTAAAAGGGCTAGCTATATCAGAGCTATTATGTTGGAGTTGAGTCGTATCGCTTCCCATTTGTTATGGCTTGGCCCTTTTATGGCAGGTATTGGGGCACAGACCCCTTTCTTCTATATTTTTCGAGAACGAGAATTGATATATGACCTATTCGAAGCTGCTACCGGTATGCGCATGATGCATAATTATTTTCGTATCGGAGGAGTCGCTGCTGATCTACCTTATGGTTGGATAGATAAATGTTTGGATTTTTGCGATTATTTTTTAACCGGGGTTGCTGAATATCAAAAGCTTATTACACGGAATCCTATTTTTTTAGAACGGGTTGAAGGCGTAGGCATTATTGGCGCAGAAGAAGCACTAAATTGGGGTTTATCAGGACCAATGCTACGAGCTTCCGGAATACAATGGGATCTTCGTAAAGTTGATCGTTATGAGTGTTACGACGAATTTGATTGGGAGATCCAATGGCAAAAAGAAGGGGATTCATTAGCTCGGTATTTAGTACGAATCAGTGAAATGACAGAATCCATAAAAATTATCCAACAGGCTCTGGAAGGAATTCCAGGGGGACCCTATGAGAATTTAGAAATCCGACGCTTTGATAGAATAAAAGACCCTGAATGGAATGATTTTGAATATCGATTTATTAGTAAAAAACCTTCTCCAACTTTTGAATTGTCCAAGCAAGAACTTTATGTAAGAGTCGAAGCACCAAAAGGGGAATTGGGAATTTTTCTGATAGGAGATCAGAGTGTTTTTCCTTGGAGATGGAAAATTCGCCCACCGGGTTTTATCAACTTGCAAATTCTTCCTCAGTTAGTTAAAAGAATGAAATTGGCTGATATTATGACGATATTAGGTAGCATAGATATCATTATGGGAGAAGTTGATCGTTGAAATGATAATTGATACAACAGAAATACAAGCTATCAATTCTTTTTCCAGATTTGAATCCTTAAAAGAAGTCTATGGGATCATATGGATGTTTGTCCCTATTTTGACTCTTGTATTAGGAATCACACTAGGTGTACTAGTAATTGTTTGGTTAGAAAGAGAAATATCTGCAGGGATACAACAACGTATTGGACCCGAATACGCCGGGCCTTTGGGAATTCTTCAAGCTCTAGCAGATGGTACAAAACTACTTTTCAAAGAGAATCTTCTTCCATCTAGAGGAGATACTCGTTTATTCAGTATCGGGCCATCCATAGCAGTCATATCCATTTTACTAAGCTATTCAGTAATTCCTTTTAGTTATCGCTTTATTCTAGCCGATCTTAGTATCGGTGTTTTTTTATGGATCGCCGTTTCAAGTCTTGCTCCCATTGGACTTCTTATGTCAGGATATGGATCAAATAATAAATATTCCTTTTTAGGTGGATTAAGGGCTGCTGCTCAATCAATTAGTTATGAAATACCATTAACTCTATGTGTATTATCAATATCTCTACGTGTGATTCGGTGAGACATAAAATTTCCCCTATTTCTTTTCTTTCTAGCAAGAAAATTGAATGAGTGGAATATCTATTTTTTTTTTATTCATCATTGGGGTTGATGAACTAAACCAGATAGTTATATGAGTGAAATAAAACAGCTTACAAATTTGCTGTTAAAGGAATTCAATCTCATTTCCTATGTACAAGAATTAAGTGAAAGTAAACATAAGCAGTCGAGACTGTTTACCCCAAGATTTCTTGATTAGTCATCATGGCTTGAAGCGGGTTCAAAAGATCAACTGTATGGGGTTTTTATTATCTATTACCATAGATGTATTACCCTAATGAGCGATTCAAAAAAATGAGTGGATGGTTAGGAAGACCAAGATACACAAAGGATTAGTAATAGAGATTCTGTAAATTATCCAACAGGATATTTCTTTATAGAAAAGTAATGCGAATTGGGGCTTTAAGTTGGTAGAAATGATTAAGAAGTACTCTCTTTCGATCCAGAGTATGTTCCTATCCACCGATTAAGTAAATAACTATCAAGAACGAAGAAATCTTTTACTTTGGGTAATGTCCCTTTTTCTGAGAAAGGAGAATAGGAACGAAATACAATCGAAAGACTAGAATTGCAAAAACAAAAAGAGATCTTTTTGTTTATTCAAAAGTCTTTCTATTTTATTTAGAGAAATACAATTCTTGTTATATAATGCAATGTCTAATTCTTTTTCGTAATCAAAAACGATAGGTTGAAAAATCTATGTGATATTCAAAAGTCTTTTTTTTTATTCAAGGCAAAGAAAAATGAAAATTCTTAAAAGATGAGATCAATTCAGAAGCACTTTTTTATTATAAATCTAGCAGACAGAATTCCATTGGTCTAATTCTAGGCCTTAGGATAAGAGTTTGACTCTCTATCGATCCTACAAACACATCAAAATAAATAATGCCGAAAGGTCCTTTGATTTATTTGTGACCTATGAGGAGCCGTATGAGGTGAAAATCTCATGTACGGTTCTGTAATAGCGACGGGAACAGTGATGTTATCATCGACTATGATTATCTAACAGTTCAAGTACAGTTGATATAGTTGAAGCGCAGTCAAAATATGGTTTTTGGGGATGGAATTTGTGGCGTCAACCTATAGGGTTTATCGTTTTTCTAATTTCTTCTCTAGCCGAGTGTGAGAGATTACCCTTTGATTTACCAGAAGCAGAAGAAGAATTAGTAGCAGGTTATCAAACCGAATATTCAGGTATCAAATTTGGTTTATTTTACGTTGCTTCGTATCTAAATCTACTAGTTTCTTCATTATTTGTAACAGTTCTTTACTTGGGGGGTTGGAATCTTTCTATTCCATATATATTCGTTCCTGAGCTTTTTGACATAAATAAAAGAAGTCAAGTTTTTGGAACAATAATCAGTATCTTTATTACATTAGCTAAAACTTATTTGTTCTTGTTCATTTCTATTGCAACAAGATGGACTTTACCGAGACTGAGAATGGACCAACTATTAAATCTTGGATGGAAATTTCTTTTACCTATTTCTCTAGGTAATCTATTATTAACAACTTCGTCCCAACTTCTTTCACTGTAAAGGAATAGAATATTCTATCTTCACAACTTGTCTCAAACAAGAGAAAGAAAGAAGTCAAATTATTTATAGCTATTCAGATATGTTCCCTATGCTAACTCAGTTCTTGAATTCTGGTCAACAAACAATACGAGCTGCCAGGTACATTGGTCAAGGTTTCATGATTACCTTGTCCCACGCGAATCGTTTACCTGTAACTATTCAATACCCCTACGAAAAATTGATCACATCGGAACGTTTCCGAGGCCGCATCCATTTTGAATTTGATAAATGCATTGCTTGTGAAGTATGTGTTCGTGTATGTCCTATGGATCTACCCGTTGTTGATTGGAAATTGGAGACTAATATTCGAAAGAAACGATTACTTAATTACAGTATTGATTTTTGAATCTGTATATTTTGTGGTAATAAAAAATAAATAAAAATTATAATTTTTAGTCCATAAGAGCATTTTGGTCAATTCACCATAAAAAATAGATGCAAATCTAATGGAGACTAACTGAATAGGTTAATTGTTAAACGATCGTTAAAATTATGGAGGTATTGATAATTTTTCAAAAAATAAAAAATATTGATAACTATACCAAATTTTAGAAAAAATCATTGTAATTTACCAACAATTTTATTTGTCTTATGCGATGTGGGAATTTGAAGATCATGTCCAAATCCGTGTCCTTTTACATGGATAGGAATTGATCCAAGAGCAGAATCGTGCACTCTCGGGCAACATATGCTTAATCCGAAACGACAAAGGATTCGTTGACATATATCTCTTCCCGTAACGAACTGTATTATTCTCCTCCCTATAAATATCATCATATCCTCCAAAATTTTGGAAGGTGACAAAATATTCTTTTATCATACTTTTTTCTTTTTTTCTTAAATTATATTTATATTTTTTGAATTTAAATTGAAATAGGATAGAATTGCAATTAATTCCCCGGTGTTAGTAAAAATATTTAAATATCTCGGAAAACATAAAATACTAAAAAGTTTTCGTGCGAGTTTTAAAACATAACAAATAGCCCCTTCAGCCCCGACGATGTAGCACACACGCCTTTGATGCAGCTTCATCTTAATTTTTAATAATAAATTAATGTTGCTTCTTAATATATGAACCGTAAGATCTTACTTGTTATACATCTAATGGTTGGAATTTTGCAAAAAGTATATCAACAGCTAAATTTCATTAAATGAAATGAAGGTCCAGACTTCACTTAGTTTAAATTAACGGTTCAGATTCAATATACAAATATCTGTCTTATTTTTATTTATTAAATATGAATAGAATATTTAAATATATTAGAAATATCCCCAACCCCATCGGCGCTTTCTCACCCCCGCCCCTTCAAGCCGTCGACAACCCTCGTCGTTTTCCTCCTCATAGTGACTGATGCTCCAATATTGTTTGCCTCCTCCATGACCCATCATTGTCCATCGCCCCCTCCCCTTCACACCTTGTGCTCCCCTCCCATACGCCTCCTCCCCTTCAGGCTCCTCCGTGCACCCCCTCCTCCTTACTTGGCGATGGCCGGGCAACGATCCGTGTCTCTTCACCCTCTCTTTCTATATTTATATCTAATATTTATATATAATTAACTATCTACAATTTAAAGATATATAAAATTATAATTAAATAAATAAAAATACACACAATTTTAGAATATATTTATAAATTTAAATAATATTAATAAGATATAAACCATTCATTTATATAATTAAGATGAGGCCCTAGGGTGCATATATAGCGTAAAACTCTCATTTCTACTTACGAATAAATAAAAAATAAAAAACAGCGCGTAATGCACCTGTGGCATGAGAGGGGATGTTTTGCTATATTTTGAAAATTATGGAAAGTTTTTAGTGTCTTATTTTTCTTAGAGGGTATTTCAAACAATGTTACGAACACAAGTGTGTAAATTGCATTTTACCCTCAAAATATACAAATATTCTCTATCCTTTATAAAATTATACGGTACACTTCATTTGAGAGTGTTTGTGTAATTTACTTGATGAAATTCAGCAATTCAGGTGAGCAGTTCAGGTGATAGAGGACAGAGCAACATTGCGTGTTGTTTCTGATAGAAGTGTTCCTTTCTTTGTGTTGTAGTCGTGTTTTAGTGATTACGTTTCTGTTTTAGTTATTTTGCAACTTAGTGGTTGTTAGTTTAGTTATATCCAACAGTGTATATATACACTGTTCCATTTTCTTCTTGTGAATAAGTCCGAACTACTCTGATAATTCCCAAGAAATACAAAAGCTTTGTTTTCTTTTCCTACTCATGTCTGCAATTCAGTTTCTCAACATGGCATCGGAGCGGGTGAAACTCTAAAACCCCTTGAAACCACCAATTGCTGCGCCATTGTTATTTGTTTTTTAACCAAGAAACCTGCAGAATCCTACCATGGAAGAGAAAAACTCCTCTGATTTCACCAACTTGAAATCACAAGAAAATGATCAACCTGGAATGAACTTTGTGTTGGCACCTCTGAACGGAAATAATTACGTATCATGGGCAAGATCCATCAAGATAGCCCTAGGAGCAAAACAAAAATTGGGCTTCGTGGATCATACGAGAAACCCACAGAAGGCAAAGAAGCCATAGAGGCTTGGAAAAGGAATGATTACATGGTGGTTTCGTGGATCTTGAGTTCCATTTCAAAGGAAATTGCAGAGGCTTTTCTGTTTGCAAACTCAGCGAAGGACCTGTGGACAGAACTTGAAGCAAGGTTTGGTGACAGCAACGGCCCCCCTACTCTACCAGATTCAAAGAGAAATTGCCTCAATCTCACAAAAGGACATGACAGTAGCTGTATATTTTACAAGGCTTAAAAGACCGTGGGATGAATTAGGACCGTTAGACCCTCTGCCTGAGTGTTCCTGCGGGGCAAGCAAGAAGTTGTCCAATAGGGCGGCCTCTTATCAATTAATGCAGTTCCTCATGGATCTTAGCGATGCCTATGACCATGTTAGAAATCAAATCTTGCTCATGAACCCTCTGGCAACAGCTGCGAAGGACTATTCTATGGTGCACAGGGTTGAAAAACAAAGGCAAGTCAACTCTGGCATCTCTGAATTAGAAAAGGAAGAAGCTATGGCTGTGCGGACTTTTGAACCAAGAAAGCAAGGTGATACAAAACGAAATTTCAAGAAATGGCCATCGGTGGATAAAAGACAAATGCAGTGTGATTACTATAAGAAGAAAGGGCACCTAAAAGAAGGGTGTTTTGAACTAATAGGCTTCCCGGACTGGTATAAAGCAATTCTGGACCAAAGGAAAGCTGCTGGCAGATTGTTGAATCCAAGGGCTATGAATGCTAGGACTGAACAAGAAATGAATGATCTACAGGCTGCATTCAACACTTCCAATGACAAGAGTCTCTCAGAAATAATAAAAAAGGAAGCCCTCAAGGTCATACAAGATCAAAGCGGTAGCCAGATAAGTTCAAATTTTTCAGAACATCAAAGCTATGCAGGTATGACTCCCATTACTGATGATGTGTGGATTATTGACAGTGGGGCTTCTGCCCACATGTGTGCTTCCATAAAGGTCTTTACAAATATTCACATTCTCACAATGAAATTTCTGTAAAATTACCTAATGGATTTACCCAACTTGTTAAGATCTCAGGAGAAGTGCATATCTCTGAAAATATTACACTGAAGCATGTCTTATATGTGCCCACATTCAAACACAACCTGCTATCTGTTAGCAAACTATGTAGAGATGAACATTATAGTGTGAGTTTCACAAATCAAACTTGCATTGTGCAGAACCTATGGACTAGAAGAGTGGTGGCTGTAGGTAAACAACAGAGAGGACTCTATGTGTTAGCGAAGGACCTACCAGCTCACATACTTACTGAATATAGAATGACCACTCCTCTAGATACTGAAAATGTAGATTTTGATATATGCAATGTAAACAAGAGAAAGCCTAATTGTGATGAAAGGCTGTGGCACAATAGGTTAGGTCAAACTAGCCTGAATGTTATGAAACATATGCAACTATGTACTATTAATGTTGATGGCAATATTAAATGTGATGTATGTCCTTTAGCAAAACAGCACAGAATGCCGTTTCCTACTAGTGAGATCAAAACTAAGTCTATTTTTGAGCTGATTCATGTAGATGTATGGGGCCCCTACAGAAATTACTCTATCAATAACTATGAATATATGCTCACAGTTGTAGACAATTACAGTAGAAGCACATGGACTTATCTAATGGTTCACAAATCACAAACTCAATCAAAACTGGAACAGTTTTATAATATGGTTTTAACACAATTTGATGTCAAAATAAAACGGATGAGAACCGATAATGGGACTGAGTTTGTTAACAAAGAATGTCAAAAATTTCTGCATAACAGAGGGATAATACATGAAAGAACATGTGTGCACACACCCCAATAGAATGGTGTTGTTGAAAGAAAACACCAACACCTTCTGCAAATTGTCAGATCTCTTATGTTTCATGCTGGTCTCCCTTCCAAATTCTGGACAGAATCTTTACTTATGGCTACATATCTTGTTAACAGACTGCCAGCTCAAAACTTAGATTGGAAATCCCCCTATGAGCTTCTATATAACAGGAAACCTATGTATGATCATATTAGAGTCTTTGGTTGCCTCTTCTATATTACCAATGTGCTTCCTTTTAAAAGGAAATTTGAACCAAAGGCTCAAAAATGTATCTTCCTGGGGTATGTTCAGGGTATGAAAGGGTATAAGGTTATGGATTTAACCACTGGTAACATACATGTTAGCAGGGATATTGTGTTCCATGAAGACTCATTTCCTTTTGAAGACACTGTGGAAGTAGAAAACAAAGACATAGTGTGTCCATTGCCTATCATCACTGAGCATAATGAGATTAATAATGATAGTGAAACTGACATTGTACCTACTGCTGCTAGTCAAGAACAAGAGACTGATGATTTAGCACCTAGAAGATCCACTAGGCTTGTTAGAAAACCTGTGTGGACGAAGGACTATGAATGTTGCAATGCTGATGACCCCACTAACCTTCAAATGACCCCTGCACATAGCTGTTTTGTGGGAAATGTCTCTAACTTGCAGGAACCAAAGAGCTACATGAAGGCTCAAGACAATCCAAGATGGAAGCAAGCCATGAAAGAGGAAATCAATGCCCTGGAGAGAAACAAAACATGGAGGCTGACAGATCTTCCTCAAAACAAGAAAGTCATTGGATGAAAATGGCTCTACAAGCTAAAGCTCAACCCTGATGGAACCATTGAAAGGTACAAAGTCAGATTAGTGGCGAAGGGATACAGTCAAGTAGAAGGAGAAGACTACAATGACTGCTTTGCACCTGTTGCAAAAGCAGTCACTCTGAGACTTCTCCTTACAGTGGCTGTGGGAAGAGGGTGGCCTTTGCACCACCTTGATGTCGATAATGCCTTCCTGCACGGCACCCTTGATGAAGACATCTACATGGAAGCACACAAGGTTACATAGTACCATTGGGAAAGGTTTGCAAGTTGGAAAAATCTTTGTATGGCTTGAAGCAAGCCTCCAGAAAGTGGAATGAGGAGTTTACTAACAAAATGAAGTTTTATGGCTTCGAACAATGTGATCATGATCACTGTCTATTCATAAGAGGCTCAGGTATGAATTTAACTGCTTTACTAGTGTATGTAGATGACATACTAATCACTGCAGCCTTTGAGGAACAAATCTTAAGTGTTAAGGACTATCTTAATAAATGGTTCACTGTGAAGCACTTGGGAACTGTCAAATACTTCCTAAGACTGGAGTTTGCTCGTTCAGCTGAAGGATTGGTGGTCACACAACACAAATATGCACAGGATATCATCAAAGACATAGGACTAAGCAGAGGTAAACATGCCACCACTCCACTACCTGCGGGACTGAAGTTATCCACAGAAACAGGGGCTGAACTTGTTGAACCTTCCAAGTATAGAAGGCTCGTAGGAAGGCTATTATATCTAGCCTTCACTAGACCAGATTTGTGCTATGCTGTGCAGCAATTAAGCCAGTATCTTTAGCATCCCTATGAAAGCCACTGGAATGCTGCAACTCATGTCGTTAGCTATTTGAAGGGACTGCCTCTACAGGTTTGTATTTTCCTTCTAATACTGATTTCTCACTTCGTGTCTTTTGTGATGCAGATTGGGCTGCATGCCATCTAACAAGAAAGTCACTAAGCGGGTTCTGCATTTTCATTGGGCATACTCCTGTATCCTGGAAAACTAAAAGGCAAACTACAGTGGCAAGATCGTCAGCTGAAGCTGAGTACTGGAGCATGGCAACCACCACATGTGAGGTGACATGGTTGGTTTACCTCTTGAAAAGTTTGGACATCCAAGTGAAACTCCCTATACCATTTTGCTGCGACAACAAGGCGGCGTTGCACATAACCGCGAACCCGGTGTTTCACGAAAGAACAAAACACCTCGAGATAGACTGTCACGTAGTTCGGAACAAGTTTAAGGAAGGTATCATAATGCCAACTTATGTGGCCTCTAAACAACAGGTGGCAGACCTATTCACGAAACCTTTACCTAGCAATTTGTTCATGCATCTCAGGTCCAAGCTGTCCTTGGTGAATCTTAGTCCAAGTTCAGCTTGCGAGGGGGTGATGAAATTCAGCAATTCAGGTGAGCAGTTCAGGTGAAAGAGGACAGAGCAACATTGCGTGTTGTTTCTGATAGAAGTGTTCCTTTCTTTGTGTTGTAGTCGTGTTTTAGTGATTACGTTTCTGTTTTAGTTATTTTGCAACTTAGTGGTTGTTAGTTTAGTTATATCCAATAGTGTATATATACACTGTTCCGTTTTCTTCTTGTGAATAAGTCCGAACTATTCTGATAATTCCCAAGAAATACAAAAGCTCTGTTTTCTTTTCCTACTCATGTCTGCAATTCAGTTTCTCAACATTACTTCAAGCTATATTTTTGTAAATTTATGTTACTGAATATAAGGTATATTCATAATCACAATTATAACCGAAAATCATGAAAAAAGTTACAATTTTTATCCCAAATTATAAGATAATTTGCAAGGTTAAAACAAAATTTTCAGAAATCTATAGTAAATTTCAGTCCCTTATGTACGGAACGTCTAGTGTAACTTTATAAGTCATGTTCTTAGTTGATTAAACAAACGAAAGCATATATGGCTGTAATTTACTCATGAAAAAGTATGATTTTTCATAACGATTAGTAACTATTGTTAAAAAAGCATTACTAATATTAATTAAACACGGTTGAGCAACTATTAACCATTGTCTGTAAGTGACGCAAAAATATTTTCTACAGCTAAACATTCTGAAAAATATTTTGGCTGTAAACAAAATTATAGAGATCAACGTTGATTAATCGTGGACAAAATTTAAGTTTTTCGATTTTATTTGACCTGTGATAGATAGTATTAATTTATTATGATTTGAATAATCAATCTTTTCTAGTGTTACTTCTTGGTGTTTCGTAAATCCAGTACTATATATAAATTAATAAATAAATTTAATTTACTAACTATTCTATATAAGTCGAAATTCGTTTATACTTTGACAAAATTAGAATCCAAATATTCGTTCACAAGGCTAGTACCAAATCTAAAAAATTCTAAATTTAGTACCTAAAGTTCTACAATTTGGTTATTAAAAGATGATATATAATTGGGACAATAAATAGGTACTAGAAAATTAGGAAAGTTAACCATCTTTTGTTCCTATTATGGGATAGAAAAGTAATGCCACTTCTCGATCAACTTTGAAAATTTTGACAAATTTTGATATCGCATTAAAAATATATCAGACTAAATTGTTGTTCTAATAAATTACAGAATTAAAATATCAAATTGTCGCAATTATAAAAAGTATGTATTTAAACTAAAAATAACCTATTTTTGTTCCTACTATAGGACGGGAAAAAAAATATACATAATGTTTGATTTTATTTTTAACTTGTTTTGGGGTGTTTTGTGGAGATAGAGAGAGAAAAATAAAGATAAATAAAAATAAGTTAGAGATAGTGTGTATGTTTAGATTTGTTTTTGGAGATAATATAAAATAAGTATGGTATGTTTGATGTTGGATAGTGGGGAGACAAAAAGTACAGTTAATTATCAAATCATGTCTCTTTAGAGATAGTGTGTATGTCTCTTTTATATATATTTATATATATGTATAAAAATATATATAATTAATTTAGTTGTGAGTGGATTAAGATAAATATTATTTTCTAATTATATATGTATGGAAATGAAAAACAATAATTTATGTAAATACACTTTTAAAAATAATTAAATGCACTCTAATAATGGATTAACAATATTTTTTGTTAGTTATTCTATTCGAGGTGATAAATTCAAATACATTATTCAAATAATGTAATATATGAATTAACCGCGTAGAATAGTTATATTATTTTATATTTTTTAAATTTTTTAATTATTCCAATGATGTAGAAAATATTATGTATAAAATATTAAGTGGTTAAAATAAAATGTATTTGTATTTAAAAATCAAATACTTTTAAACAAGACAAAAATATGACTAAATAAGCAATGCAAAACATTGCTTCGATTTTGAGCCATCTCAAACCGAAGCCAAACATTCCGAGCATTTAGCTTGTACAGTACATCATTTTGCAAAAAAGAAAATTGACCAAAAATATGAATACTGGTAGCACATAATATACCTAGATGAACTAGTAAAATATGATTGAAAGAAATATATGTTTGGAAGCAATTAAATATGAATTATTTACATTATTTTGGTATCCAATTAAATATATTTGGAAGCAATTAAAGAATTATTTATTTTATTTTATATAGGTCACAACCTTATACCATTTATAATGATTACATATGTATATAGCTGAATTTCGCAATAGCATAATTAAATTCTTAAGAGTTCTGTATATGTTGGAAAATTGGCCTAGGATCAAATTCGATAGGCCCAAGCTCACAACCCCAACCCGCCACCTAGAAGGTCTATCCCGATCCACCCATTACTTGACTCGGTTCCCATTTTTAGATGACTGAAACCCTTCGCATTCTTATTATTTTTCCTTGGCCGAATTTATTAACCCTCCTTATTCTTTCCTCTTTCTCGATTTTTTCCTGCATCATCAATGGTTTCTCCCTATTTATTCACTACCTTCAGGAAGAAAAAGAAGAGAGAAACAAGTGAGGAACAAATAAAAGAGATAGGTAAACTTGAGTGGTTCGATGGTATCTTGGTGGTCGTGTGTGTGCCTTGGTGGCGTGGGTTAACCTTGGTGGCTGTCGTCCCTTGGTGGGTTTGAGCAACTGGTGGTTGGGTTGCCAGCCTTTGTGCTTGTGGGCTTTCCCATCGGATCTGGCTCATTTAGCCGAAATTATTTATCATATTTGTTTTTTTCATTGTTCCTATTAATATGTAATCATTGTTACATTGGTTTGTATTATGCTATAATAATTGTATTTTTTTGTGGGCTCACTTTGGGATAAATTCCCAACAGTATCTTAATTGCATGATATATTTAATTAACGGTTGGTCTTGTAAATAATTGTAATAATAATTTATTTTACGTTATGGATGAGAAGCGTAAATTATCTATCAAAATAGAGTAAAATAATTAACACGATTGAAGAAAAATTATCAAAATAACTTTAATATTTAAAGTATATATTTAATTGAAAGAAAATTTGTTGTAATTTACACTGCACTATTTATATGACCCGAATGAAGATTGAAACTTCATAAATTAGTAAATAATTAGTACATGACGATAGAATATTTCTCGAGATTTGAGAGATATTCACATAATTAATTTTATTAATTTACTTGGTATCTAAGTTTTACTTATGGCTTCAAAATATGTATTTTGAGACCATATTTCATGTATTTGGAAAAATTAAAGTTTCAAATTTTCTTGAGTGCCCCAACTCACCATAGCCCAAGAAGACTTGACTTAAGATTTTTCAGAATTGTAAACATTGAGTTGGATCGAAAAATACATTAATTATTGCGACTCATACTGCATACAATCATCGTACTATATACCTGAAGTACACATTACAAAAAATAATGCTAATAGATAATTTAATAATATATTTACTTACTAATTAGCTCGGTGTTGATTTTAATATTATTTTTTAATTAATTAGTAAGTCGTTTTTTTGTAGTGATATTTGAAGAAAGTAAGGTGTATTTAACTCTATTTCATAAACTAGATATATAAATGTCTGAGTTGTATTTTTTAGAAATATTGTACATAAATAAATGTCTATTTAATTAAAAATTAAATTTGGACAAGGATTTAATTGAGCTTATAATAATTAAATAGTTGATTTTTATAACTAAAGATATGGAGGTCAAAATAATACAAAAATATTATTTTATTCAAACACGTCTTATAAATGAGAACTTCAAGAAGTGTAAATGCGATTTATTCGATATCAGTTTAAGGTAATTACACTTTACCCCCTTAGCTGTACTTTAAGTCTCGTTCACCCCTAAACTAATATATGTAATATATCCTCTTGATATAATTATTTGGACAAAAATACCCCTTATACATGCTATACATATTTATACATCCATCATAAGTTTTAAATATTTTGTAAATTAATTTAATATCAGATTATTTATACAAGAAAAAGAGATATTCTTAATTGAAATATAGAAAAAGTAATTAATAACTTGAGCATTATATTTTAAATTAAAAATAAATTAGTATGATATATACCAGATAAATACTAATAAGCCGAATTTATTTAATTCATTTGAACTGAAAATGAGGGTTGGCTTTTCTTGACAATTGGATAAATATATTGGATTAACTTAGATAAAAGATATGAGTAAATACACTTTTATTCTAATTTTTTTGTAAAATATATATGTATATACATATTTATATATGACACATATGACTTAAAAGGAGACCAACCTAAGAAAAAATAAAGAACCTGAAACTTCCCACATTAATCCAATAACCCATGAAGGAGGTAGGAGCCAAGATGCTCACAGACATAGCCCAAAGATATGGCCCAATAAGGTGACTGGCCCAAGGCCAATGCTTAGACATCTCGTCACGTGCCATACTCCTAGCTCGCCAAGTGTACCCCCTAATCATGTAGTCAAGGGGAGGACCCGTCAAAATTTTGGACTCCTTAACCAGGAAGACTCTCTGGTGAGCAGGAATTCTCACCAGTAAAGGACACTCTTAACAACTAGAAGTCCGTACAGATGAAAAATCTCCCCCAACTCGAATATAGGTCTTCAAAAAGTAGACCTAACAGTAGATAAGAACAAATCAAGACTTATCCAAACAACCTTCACCCTCTCTATCCCGAGATTAAGGGAAACCTGAAGACTCCCATTGCAGGAAGGCACTCCTCTATAAATACAGGTTTGGTCTCCAAGCGGGAGACACCTTCTAAACTCTGAAATATTACTGTCAATTTTTACTTTGCGCTCCAATTTCACTTTTAACATCAGTTCTCTCACAGATTTGATAATCATATCTTGATTTCTCATTATAATTTACTTTTGCAATTATTTTCTCTTAAATTCGATACTAACTTGAGCATCAAAGTGTTAATGTGTTGTTTTACAGGTTCTGTTTCTCAAGTCCTTTTACTTGTTGGCCTGAGTCCATAACCAAGGTCCAAATTTATTGGACCCGTGCTATTCTCGCAGGCATCAATATCAAAAAACCAAGATGTAATTATTCATCTTTATCTAAAAATGTTTAGATTGTGTAGTTGATAGTTTAAATTTTTCAAAAGTTAGTAATATCATTTTA
The DNA here is from genome assembly GCF_000512975.1 of Sesamum indicum. Classification (NCBI taxonomy): domain Eukaryota; kingdom Viridiplantae; phylum Streptophyta; class Magnoliopsida; order Lamiales; family Pedaliaceae; genus Sesamum; species Sesamum indicum. Next base: position 2,818,145 of record NC_026145.1, read on the forward strand.
CATTCGAGATTTTTGTGTATTGATCTTACTCATATATTACTTAATCTTTGGTCTTTGAAGTTTCAACTAGTTTAGTTGCTAATAACTTTTTTTGTTAAAATTAAAAACTTATTTTTTTAGTTGAGGAATATTTTATATTGAATTTAGATGAAAAAATAAGAAAATATTTGTGCTTTTTTGAATATATATACATAATTATTTATAAGGATAATTTTGTCCAAAAATTTAGTCCCAAAAAATTAAGTGTTAATATTACTAATTTAGTGGAATAAATAAAACGTATAAACCCTGTTTTTAATTGAGTAGTCAAACTTGTTAAAAAAGTGGTCACATAAGATACTAAAATTAATGTCTAAATTACAAAAACACCATGAGCAGAGTTAATGCCACACAATCTTTGTACGGCAAATAATATAAAATCTGCTGTGTTATGTGAAATTAGTTAAAAAAAAAAATCGTTTTAAAAATAAGCAAAAAAAAAAAACTATTGAAACCCCCTTTATTTATTTTCTATATGCAAAAATGCAACTTTTTTTTTTTATATTTGTTCTCAACTCTTTTAACTTATGATGACTTAAAATACCCCCCTTTGTCTTATTTGAATCTTTTTTTTTAAGATTGTATTTTGAGATTTTTTAGGTTACTAGTTTTAAATATTTTGATAAATTATTTATTAATTAACTATATTCATTAAACATCAAAATATCTAAAATGTATAGAAAAAGTTAAAAGATACAATTTACATTCACAAATTACTAGACCAAAGTTAATATACTAAAATTCACCTTTTAAATTTAAATATTTATGTACATATAAATATATGTTAATTATAAAAACAATGTATTATTAACTAAATTAAAATATTATTAATTATGCAAAAAATATTAATTAAATATTAAAGTACCAAAAAGTTATATCACACTTAAGTTATATCATTTATTATAAATAATGTTTATATTAAAATTATTATTATATGAATTTAAAAAGTACTTCTTTGTATTATTTTATATTTTAAAATAAATTATTTTTATTTAATTTATTAAAAAATTAAAAACAAAATTATTTTTCCCTCTTCTATTTTTCTTTTTTTTGTTCCTTCTTCCCATCATTCTCCCTGCCTCACGCTCTGCTCTGCGTGATGGCGATCGGCCAAAGCCGTAGCACATAATTACTCAGAGTCCAAAGGGGAGAGGGCGTCACATCAAGGCGTCGTGCCTAGAGAAGTGGGCGATGGCCATTCAAAATGGGGTGATGACCTTGCAGCGCCTCCTTCAGACGTGGACAACCACGATTGAGAGTTTGGGCAGTGCATCACCGTAGCAGACAGAGGCACGATGACGGGCACTTATTTATAATGTATATATATTATATTTATAAATGGTGTATGCATATATATAATTGTACATGTAAAAATTAATAATATTATATTTTAAAATTATTTGAAATCTGAATTCTTTTATTTTTAAATTGTTAAAAATGATGGCTATTATAACAAGAATATAACAGATAACTCAGTACAAATTTTAACACTGTCAAACTCAATAAACGAAAAGTGCATAATTTCTAGAAAGAAACGCGGGAGTTGCTTATTTCTAAAGCATAAAAAAATATTTCACTCAAACAACTATCGATGTAACTAAAGCTGCAACAATTAAGTCATAATACAAGGAACTAAAATTAGATTTTCCTTTTCCGTTTAAATTTGGCACTGACCTTAAAATTAGGTTTTATTGCAGTTTTAGTCTTATAAACAATTATTGGACATTTTGAACTTATAATTTATCTGAATTTAAATTTAGTCTTCTATGTTTTTAATTTTCCCAATTTCAGGACAAAATGTACTGGTCAATTTTCATTACTTACGGCCAGTTTAGATAATTCAGTCAGTTTTATCCTAAAATTGTAAAAATTAAAAACATAAAAAAAATGTCAAAAAGCTACAATTACGGAACCAAAAAAGGTATTTAAATCCTACAAACTATTTAAGCCATAGTTTTGGACGAAAAATATAATTTTCCCGAACATCATATATGGATCAGCAATATTATGGCGGATATTTTCTAGATTTTTATGCTGCTGAAACAGTGAATTACCCTTACCCTCCAAATATAAATTAAGCTCTTCCTCTCTTTCTTTCAGTACTTTCAACTGCCAAAGAAAAATGGATGAGCTTGCAGTTGCAGCTCTAACAGTCATTTCTATTCTAGTCTCTGTTTTCTAGTACTCGTGGATGTTCAAAACATCAAAAGAAGGAACAACTCCATATCCCCCAGGGCCCAGGGGCCTGCCAATTCTTGGTACCTACCATTTTTTGCACGTCAATTTGTATCACTAATTCACGGAACTCGCTAAAAAATACGGCCCTATCTACAAGCTCCGGCTGGGTAGCAAACTTTGAATGGTAACTAGCTCCCCAATTCTGATAAAGGAGGTGGTTAGTGATCAAGACACAATTTTCGCGAATCGGGACCCTTCCGTTGCAGCAGTAGCCGCCACCGATGGGCTACACATCTTCTGGGGGCCTTATGGGCCTTACTGGCGAGACATGCGAAAACTATTCATGCGCTAGATGCTAATCACCAACAATCTCCAGGCTTCCTACATGCTGAGGAAAGAGGAGGTGGCAAAGGTGCTTAGGGATGTGAGTAAGAAGATCGACAAGCCTATTGAAACCGGTGAAATGGTTTTCTTGACTGAGCTCAATGTGATACTGAGCTTGCTCTAGGGTGGGACGATAGATCTGGAGATGTGTGATAGGCTGGGAGCAGAGTTTCGGTATAAGGTAGCAAAACTCGTGGATTTGTTGGGAAAGCCTAATGTTTCTGATTATTTTCAGGTTCTGGCCAAGTTTAACGTTCAGGGAATTGAAAATGAAATGAGCGTTGTTGTGCCTGGTGTGGAGGAAATTCTTGATTCTATTATAGATGAGCGAATCAAGATGATAGCGGCCGAGGGGGGAATCGAGTGCTGAAAGGGGAAAGAACCTTTTGGGGATTCTTTTGGAGTTGAAGGAGCAAGAAGTCGAAGAAGGATCATTATTTGGGCTGACCCAAATAAAGGCCCTTTTGATGGTAATTTCTCGACTTCTCCAACATTTCATTTTCTTGCTGAGAGACATGCTTCTGTTTTCCTTTTCTGATCCCCCAAATTTGGACTTATTTTCTGTTCTAGGGCTAAGTGAAAAATGCTTTCGAATGAAGAAAACTTCTAACCAAACTCGATTTGGTCGGACCTAAACTAATTATACGACAAATACAATATACTTATCGTATGATTGGTATACAATTCAAAAAAAGAGACCAATCACATCATGAGTATATCATACTTGCTCTGTGAGTGGTTAGATTCGGCTAAATTTGGTTTGAGTAAGAATTTGCAATCTCCTCGAAAAGGAAAATTCTTGCCCGAACTAAGTTTAGGCGAATGAAACCAATTAAAAAGCAAGTGTATCACACTTGCCATGTGGTTGGTCACTTTTCCTGAACTGAACACTAATCATACGACAAGTGTATTGTATTTGCCATATGATTGGTTTAATTTGGCCGAGCCGAATCCGGATTAGAATTTCGAAAATTGGGCATGACAAGTAGAATTTGTCTGGATCTACTTGGATTAAAATAGAAAGTTCAATTGTAGAAACATTTAAAACTTCTAAATTAACTTAACAAAATTTATCCACAAACAGGACATTGTCGTAGGTGGGACCGACACCACAGCGACAATAGTGGAGTGGCTGATGGCCGAGCTTCTACAAAACCCCGACATAATGAAAAAGGTGCAAGAAGAACTAACAGATGTCATAGGGGAGAACAACGTCGCGGAAGAATTCCACATAACAAACTACACTATCTGGATGCAGTCATGAAGGAAACCTTCCGCCTTCACCCTCCACTTCCACTCCTCGTCCCTAGGTTTCCCAGCCAATCCTGCGTAGTTGGCGGATACATGATTCCAAAGCACTCAGAAGTCTTCTTGAACATGTGGTCGATTTCCGTGGATCAACAAGTTTGGGAAAATCCTTTTGAATTTTGGTCTGACAGATTTCTATAGCACACTGAAAATTTTGATTACATGGAGAACAATGTTCAATATCTTCCATTTAGATCAGGTAGAAGGGTGTGTCCCGGTCTCCCTCTAGGTGAGAAAATGGTGATGTATTTGCTTGCTACACTCCTTCACTCATTCAAAGGGCAGTTGTTGGAAGGCGAAACTGTAGACATTTCGGAGAAATTTGGGATCGTCATGAGGAAGAAAACACCATTGTTTGCTATTCTATATCGGAGGTTCTAAAACTCTATTTAATATAGTTTTCACAGTCTTCTTTCAGTAAAATCACAATGATATGGTTATATCATTTCGCTCACAACCACGTCAACAGGCAGCGTCCTCACATTCCACAAGTTTCTAGATTTGACATTTCAGCTGCCAAAGAAAAATGGATGGGCTCGCAGTTGTAGCTCTAACAGTCATTTCTGTTCTAGCCTCAATCTTCTGGTGCACGTGGAAATTCAAGAAATCAAATGAAGGAATAGTTCCATATCCACCAGGGCCTAGGGGCCTGCTAGTTCTTGGGTAACTACCATTTTTGCACGTCAACTTGCATCACCAATTCACGGAACTTGCTAAAAAATACAGCCCTATCTACAAGCTCCAGCTGGGTAGAAAACTTTGCATGGTAATAAGCTCCCCATCTCTGATAAAGGAGGTGGTTTGGGATCAAGACACCCTATCGACCCTACTGGCGTGACATGCAAAAACTATTCGTGCGCTAGATGCTAAGTAACAACAATCTCCAGGCTTCCTACGTGTTATGGAAGGAGGAAGTGCAAAGGTGGTCAGAGATGTGAGTAAGAAGATAGGAAAGCCCATTGAAATTGGTGAAATGGTTTTCCTGACTGAGTTCAATATGATACTGAGCTTGCTCTGGGGTGGGACGATCGATGCGGAGACGCGTAATAGACTTGGAGCTGAGTTTCGGGATAAGGTATCAAAACTCATGGATTTATTGGGAAAGCCTAATGTTTCTGATTATTTTCCGATTCTGGCCAAGTTTGATGTTTAGGGAATTGAGAAAAAAATGAGGGCTGTTGTGCATGGCGTGGAGGAAATTCTTGATTCTGTTATTGATGAGTGAATAAAAATGATAGCGGCCGAGGGGAAAGAATCAAGTGCTGAAAGGGGAAAGGACTTTTTGGGAATTCTTTTGGATCTGAAGGAGCAGAAAGTTGGAGAGGGATCATTATTTGGGCCGACTAAAATAAAGGCCATCTTCATGGTAACTTCTCTAAGATTTCATTTTCTCCCTTAGGAATAGACATGTTTATGGTTCTATTTTTCTTTTTTGTTCCCCCAAATTTAAACTTATTTTCTGTTCTGGGGATAAGTGAAAAATTCGAATTTGCAGTCTCCGTAGAAATTATGCCGTTTTAGTCATAATAGAGGATAAACTAAGATAAGGTTTTCTTTTTCCCTTCAATACATATTCGGGAAAATTGGGCATGACATGTTGAATTTACCAGGACCTCATCTGGATTAAAATGGAAAGTTTAATTGCAGAAACACTTAAAACCTCTAAGCTAACTCAAGAAAAATTCTCCACAAACAGGACATTGTCGTCGGCGGGACCATCACCACAGCAACAATAGTAGAGTGGGTGATGGCTGAGCTTCTGCACAACCCCGACATAATGAAAAAGGTGCAAGAAAAACTAACAGATGTTATAGGGGAGAACAACGTCATAGAAGAATTCCACATAACCAAACTACACTATCTGGATGCAGTCGTGAAGAAAACCTTTCGCCTTCACCCTCCACTTCCACTCCACATCCCCAGGTTTCCCAGCCAATCTTGGCGTAGTTGGCGGATACATGATTGCAAAGCACTCACAAGTCTTCTTGAACATGTGGGCAATTTCCATGGATCCATAAATTTCGGAAAATCCTTTTGAATTTCGGCCTGATAGGTTTTAGAAAAACAATGGAAATTTTGATTACATGGGGAACAATGTTCAATATCTTCCATTTGGATCAGGTAGAAGGGTTTGTCCGGATCTCCCTCTGGGTGAGAAAATGGTGATGTATTTGCTTGCTAAACTCCTTCACTCGTTTGAATGGTGGCTGCCAGAGCGTGAAACTGTTGACCTATCGGAGAAATTTGGGATCGTAATGAGGAAGAAAATACCATTGTTTGCTATTCCATATCATAGGTTCTAATACTCTATTCACTATAGTTTTCATAGTCTTTTTCAGTAAAAGCAATAATTATATGATTATATTAATGTTTTAATAAATTGATCAAGTGAACAATATAGTTAATTCAATAATGCTTGAATATAATTAAAAATTATAAATAAATTATAATAAACTCATACAAAAATACTCATAAATCAAGAAATATTTACACATATTGATAAAACTTGAACGCATAGTTTCTAGCTTCTTCAAAAACTCAACCATAATCACTATTGTTAAGACATTATTTATTGGTTTAAAAAAGCTATTGAAAATAACATTGTGGCACGAACTTATCTACAATATAAAGAGCGCGAGCATGAAACAGCAGACGACTACTTTGTTTCTACGTTTTGGTCTTTTTGATACCATATGTTGCAAAGATTGTCGAAATAAATCATGCATTTCTTGCGATTTTGGTATTTATATTCTTTATGATTTTCAGCGTTGCAAAAGAGGTCCTGTAATATTTTTATATTTCGTAACTTTAGTCCTTCTAGTTTCGGATTTTGCAAAAATTGCTGAAATAAATCATGTATATCACATCATTTTATTTTTAATTTTTTGCCCATATTGGTAAAACTGAACCAATCAGAACAAGAGCCCCAATTTAAATGAAACTTGTAAAGCATACGTGATTTATTCCGACCATTTTTGCAAAATTCAGCATTGGAAGGACCATAATACAAAATATCAAAAAGTTACAGGACCCTTTTGTAATTCTAGAAAAATAACGGATGAAAGTACCAAATCTAAAAATATATTAATTAATCTCTATATTTTTAATTTTAACTATAATTTGAATTGAATGTTGATAAAAACCAAAAATATTATAATAATTATAGAACATTAAGTTGCGATTACAAAAATAAAATATAGATTACTTTATATAAAGGTATGTATTTCATCAAAATAATATAAAATAAATCTCTATGATCAAATGAAGATATCTAGATCTTTTATCAATTACCATGCATATATGTTAAATTCAACACCAAGAAATGAGGCATAATTAAAAATGAGCATGCAAACTCAAGATGAAATCAAATTATTTCAAATATTTCCACCAACTATTTAATTAATAACGTTCTTAACTATAAAGATACGTATGGAACCCCAGAAAATATTCAATATAAAAAATACATTTATATGAAAATTTGAATTTTACTATAGTCAAGAAATTAAAATTTAACTAAAGAAATGAAGAAGTATTAGTTAGGTACCATCCTAGAGATAATAAAATTAAATGTATTAGCTATAGGGGTAGATATATAATTATAACCTAAAATGTGTACTTTCCAATTTATTTTTTTTAAAAATAATTATAGCCGCAACGTAGATCGATAATTAATGGAGGTTTATCTATATATCCTTACATTTAAAAATAGGTGGTCATCTGGCTCACAACTAGGGGTGTGCAAAAAAACCAAAAACCGGCCGAACCGAACCGAAACCGAAAATTCGGTTCGAACCGAAAACCGAACCGAATTTTCGGTTCGGTTTTCGGTTTTTTAAAAAAGAAAAATTCGGTTTTCGGTTCGGTTTTTTAGTCACCAATTCGGTAACCGAACCGAACCGAAAACCGAAATTTTGTAAATAATAAAAAAATATATATTTTTTATACATATAAAAATTATATAATTATATATATATATTATAATATTAATATTATATAATTTATATTAGTAAAACTAAAGAAAAGTGTACCATTTCTAGATATTGAATATTAACATATTGAAGTTGTTCTACACTTGTGACTTATACTATTAAATTAGAATTTAATTTTGGTATTTTGGTATTTGTATTTTTGGATAAAAGTGCAACATTATCACAATTTCGACTTAAAATATCAAAATATATTATTTTAAAAAATAAAAAATAAAAAGACGGTTTTTTTCGGTTTTAAAACCGAAAAAACCGAACTTCCGTTCGGTTTTAACCGAACCGAACCGGTACCAACCGGTTCGGTTTTCGGTTTTCCAAATGGCCGAACCGAATTTTCGGTTAACCGAAAAATCGGTTCGGTTCGGTTCGATTAACCGAAATGGACACCCCTACTCACAACCACTAGTGATAGTAACTGAGTCCAATTTTTTCGACTCGGACCCGTTTTGAATGTGACGGATTTGGTACTTATATTATTAAGTTCGAGGTGCATTTGGGTCCTAAATTATTGGGCCCGATCGGGTCTGGGGCGGGTTACAGATTTTGAACCGAATTTTATAATTAATCTCTACTTTTTTATTATTTATTTATTCATATGTAATATATTATTAATTGAAAATTATAATATTAAAGGTACATTTTTACATAATTTGCATATATCTTACTCTATATATAAAATAATTAAATGTATTATTTGTAGTGTATAATTTAGTTTAGATAAAACTGTGTTAATTTAAATTGGATATTACTTATTGTGAACTTAAAACATTAGATAGTGTTTTGTTTATATTATATAATTCATTTTAGACTAAAATCTATGTTAAATTACTAAATTTTAAATAGTATTACTCAAATAAAAAACAAAAATTTAGATTTTGTCTTATACAATTAATTTGATATTGAAAACTATGTTAAAGTACTTAAATCTAAACTAATGTTACTTATTGAAAAAAAAAATATTAGTTGAATATATTTTTTGTATTATATAATTCATTTTAGGTTAAAAAAACTATGTTAAATTATTAAATTTAAATTGATATTATTTAATTAAAAAGTAAAAATTTAAATCGAACGAAACGGGGCGAATTTGGTGCAGCAGGGAAATCTAGGGCCTGGTTTTTGAGGGGAAAGGGCGAGGTGGACGGGTATAGGATTTTATGAAGCTGGGCGGGTATGGGGTCCGGGCAAACCCACCCCGAACCCGCCTTGTTGCCATCACTAGCAACCACATTGATAGGCAGTGTCCTTACAATCTGTAAGTTTCTAGTTTTGATATTAATACTACGTAAATGTATTTTAATAAAATATTATAATTAAATTAAGTAATTATTGTATAAAATAATATTTTAATTAAATAATTATTATAAAAAATAATATTTTATTATTAATAAATATAATATATATATATATTAATGTGAGAGAAGGATAAAAATGTCAAAAAAGGTACTTTCACAGGAAAATCGCAGTCAAAGCACGTGTGACCTTATTTTTGTACGGAGGGGGTTCTTTTAACTTTATTTTATATTATAGGGGAGGTATTTGATACTTTAATTTTCATAGGGATTTTTTTAACATTCTTATTATTACAGGGGGTCTTTGAATTTTTCCCGTAATAATTATGGTAGATATTTTCTAGATCTCTATGCTACTGAACTAGTGAATTACTCTTATCAACCAAATATAAGTTAAGCTCTTTCTCCATTAATTTTTTTCCAATACTTTCAGCTACCAAAGAACAATGGATGGGTTCTCAGTTGTAGCTCTAACAGTCATTTCTATTCTAGCCTCAGTCTTCTGGTGCTCGTGGAAATTCAAGAAATCAAAAGAAGGAACAGCTCCATATCCACCAGGGCCCAGGGGCCTGCCAATTCTTGGGTACCTACCATTTCTGCACGTCAACTTGCATCACCAATTCACGGAACTCGCTAAAAAATACGGCCCTATCTACAAGCTCCAGCTGGGTAGCAAACTTTGCATGGTAATAAGCTCCCCAGCTCTGATAAAGGAGGTGGTTCGGGATCAAGACACGATTTTCGCGAATCGGGACCCCCCGGTTGCAGCAATAGCTGCCACCGGTGGGCTAGGCATCTTGTGGGCGCCCTATGGACCCTACTGGCGTGACATGCGAAAACTATTTGTGCGTCAGATGCTAAGTAACAACAATCTCCAGGCTTCCTACGTGCTAAGGAAGGAGGAAGTGGCAAAGGTGGTCAGGGATGTGAGTAAGAAGATAGGCAAACCTATTGAAATTGGTGAAATGGTTTTCATAACTGAGCTCAATGTGATACTGAGCTTGCTCTGGGGTGGGACGATCGATGCTGAGATGCGTGATAGACTGGGAGCTGAGTTTCGGGATAAGGTATCAAAACTTGTGGATTTGTTGGGAAAGCCTAATGTTTCTGATTATTTTCCAGTTCTGGCCAAGTTTGATGTTCAGGGAATTGAGAAAAAAATGAGGGCTGTTGTGCCTGGCGTGGAGGAAATTCTTGATTCTGTTATTGATGAGCGAATGAAGATGATAGCGGCCGAGGGGGGAAAATCAAGTGCTGGAAGGGCAAAGGACTTTCTGGGAATTCTTTTGGATCTGAAGGAGCAGAAAGTTGGAGAGGGATCATCATTTGGGCTTACTCAAATAAAGGCCATCTTGATGGTAATTTCTCAACTTCCCTAACATTTCATTTCTCCCTTAGAAATAGACATGTTTATTGTCTGTTTTTCTTTACTGTTCCCCCAATGTGGACTTATTTTCTGTTCTGGGGATAAGTGAAAAATTCAAATTTGCAGTCTCCGTAGAAATTATGCCGTTTTAGTCATAATAGAGGATAAACTAGGATAAGGTTTTGTTTTTTCCTTCAATACATATTTGGGAAAATTGGGCATGACATGTTGAATTTACCTGAATCTCATCTGGATTAAAATGGAAAGTTCAATTGCAGAAACACTTAAAACTTCTAAGCTAACTCAAAAAAAATTCTCCTCAAATAGGACATTGTCCTTGGCGGGACCGACACCACAGCAACAATAGTAGAGTGGGTGATGGCTGAGCTTCTGCACAACCCCGACATAATGAAAAAGGTGCAAGAAGAACTAACAGATGTCATAGGGGAGAACAACGCCGCAGAAGAATTCCACATAACCAAACTACACTATCTGGATGCAGTCGTGAAGGAAACCTTTCGCCTTCACCCTCCACTTCCACTCCTCATCCCCAGGTTTCCCAGCCAATCTTGCGTAGTTGGCGGATACATGATTCCAAAGCACTCACAAGTTTTCTTGAACATGTGGGCGATTTCCATGGATCCACAAATTTGGGAAAATCCTTCTGAATTTCGACCTGACAGGTTTCTGAAAAAAAATGGAAATTTTGATTATATGGGGAGCAATGTTCAGTATCTTCCATTTGGATCAGGTAGAAGGGTTTGTCCGGCTCTCCCTCTGGGTGAGAAAATGGTGATGTATTTGCTTGCTACACTCCTTCACACGTTTGAATGGTGCCTGCCGGAGCGCGAAACTGTTGATGTTTCGGAGAAATTTGGAATCGTAATGAGGAAGAAGACACCATTGTTTGCTATTCCATATAATAGGTTCTAATACTCTATTCACTATAGTTTTCATAGTCTTTTTCAGTAAAAGCAATAATTATATGATTATATTAGTATTTTGATAAATTGATCAATTGAACAATATAGTTAATTCAATAATGCGTGAATATAATTAAAAATTATAAATAAATTATAATAAACTCACACAAAAATACTCATAAATTAAGATATATTTACACATATTGATAAAACTTGAACGCATAGTTTCTAGCTTATTCACAAAACTCAACCAAAATCACTATTGTTAAGACATTATTTATTGGTTTCACACAGCTATTGAAAATAACATTGTGACACGAACTTATCTACAATATAAAGAGGGTAAGCATGAAACAGCAGACGACTACTTTTTCTACGTTTTGGTCTTTTTGATACCATATGTTGCAAAAATTGTCGAAATAAATCATGCATTTCTTGCGATTTTGGTATTTATATTCTTTATCATTTTTAGCGTTGCAAAAGAGGTCCTATAACATTTTTATATTTCGTAACTTTAGTCCTTCTAGTTTCGGATTTTGCAAAAATTGTTGAAATAAATCATGTATATCACATCATTTTATTTTTAATTTTTTGCCCATATTGGTAAAACTGAACCAATCAGAACAAGAGCCCCAATTTAAATGAAACTTGTAAAGCATACGTGATTTATTCCGACCAATTTTGCAAAATCCAGCATCGGAAGGACCACAATGCAAAATATCAAAAAGTTACAGGACCCTTTTGTAATTCTAGAAAAATAAAGGATAAAAGTACTAAATCTTAAAATATATTAATTAATCTCTATATTTTAAATTTTAACTATAATTTGAATTGAATATTGATAAAAACCAAAAATATTATAATAATTATAGAACATTAAGTTGCGACTACAAAAATAAAATATAGATTACTTTATATAGAACATGGTTGTTATTTCATATGCTTGATAAAGGTATGTACTTCATCAAAATAATATAAAATAAATCTCTATGATCAAATGAAGATATCTAGATCTTTTATCAATTACCATGCATATATGTTAAATTCAACACCAATAAATGGGGCATAATTAAAAATGAGCATGTTCTCAAGATGAAATTAAATTATTTCAAATATTTCCACCAACTATTTAATTAATAACATTCTTAACTATAAAGATACGTATGGAACCCCAGAAAAATATTCAATATAAAAAATACATTTATATGAAAATTTGAATTTTACTATAGTCAAGAAATTAAAATTTAACTAAAAAAATGAAGAAGTCTTAGTTAGGTACCATCCTAGAGATAATAAAATTAAATGTATTAGCTATAGGGTAGATATATAATTATAACCTAAAATGTGCACGTTCCAATTAGGTAATTTAAAAATAATTATAGCCAAAAAGTAGACCGATAATTAATGGAGGTTTATCTATATATCCTTATACTTAAAAATAGGTGTTGTCTGGCTCACGACAACTAGGGATAGCAATTGAATCTAGGGGTGGCAACGAGTCGAGCTCGAGCTTGCTTCTGGAATTTTGAGCTCGAGCTCGCCTCCTATATATTGAGCTCGAGCTCGAGCTCCAATTGTTTTTTTTTTTTAATATTTTTGATTTTTTATTTTATTTTGTATTTTTTTAATTATTATTATTGTTATAAATTTTGGAAATCACCAATTTTTTACATAAATTTTTAAGTAATAAAATAAATTATATAATGCATACTATATTATTGTTATTATTATTATATTATTAGATTATTAAGGGGTTTATCGTAATTTACCTCCTCTCATATTATAAATAATTAAATTATCCCCCTATAAAAAAAATAACAATTTATCCCCGTATTATTTAAAATAAAACAGTTTAGGTAAATTGTTTCATTTAAAAAATATGAGGGAGTAAATTACTGCTAAAAAATACAAGAGGAGTTAAATTACTAATTTTTTTTTTCATAAGGAGATAGATTACTCATTTGCAATATGACATAGAATTATTTGCATTTTTTTCTATTATGAAGTACATTTGTTTGTATGTATTGTAGGGGTGTGCAAAAAAACCGAAAACCGGCCGAACCGAACCGAAACCGAAAATTCGGTTCGGTTTTTTGGTCACCAATTCGGTAACCGATCCGAACCGAAAATCGAAATTCTATAAATAATAAAAAAAAATATATTTTTTATACATATAAACATTATATAATTATATATATAATAATATTAATATTATATAATTTATATTAGTAAAACTAAAGAAAAGTGTACTATTTTTAGATATTGAATGTTAACATATTGAAGTTGTTCTACACTTGTGACTTGTACTATTAAATTAGAATTTAATTTTGGTATTTGTATTTTTGGATAAAATTGCAACATTATCCCAATTTCGGCTTAAAATATCAAAATATATTATTTTAAAAAATAAAAAATAAAAAAACGGTTTTTTTCGGTTTTAAAACCGAAAAAACCGAACTTCCGTTCGGTTTTAACCGAACCGAACCGGTACCAACCGGTTCGGTTTTCGGTTTTCCAAATGGCCGAACCGAATTTTCGGTTAACCGAAAAATCGGTTCGGTTCGGTTCGATTAACCGAAATGGACACCCCTACTCACAACCACTAGTGATAGTAACTGAGTCCAATTTTTTCGACTCGGACCCGTTTTGAATGTGACGGATTTGGTACTTATAGTAAAAGTTCAGGGTGCATCCAGGTCCTAAATTATTGGGCCCGATCGGGTCTGGGGCGGGTTACAACTTTTGAACCGGATTTTGTAACTAATCTCTACTTTTTTATTATTTATTTATTCATATGTGATATATTATTAATAGAAAATTATAATATTAAAGGTACATTTTTAAATAATTTGCATATGTCTAATTCTATATATAAAATATCAAAAATAAAATAATTAAATGTATTATTTGTAGTGTATAATTTAGTTTAGATAAAACTGTGTTAATTTAAATTGGATATACTTATTGTGAACTTAAAACATTAGATAGTGTTTTGTTTATATTATATAATTCATTTTAAACCAAAATCTATTAGACTAAAATCTATGTTAAATTACTAAATTTTAAATAGTATTACTCAAATAAAAAACAAAAATTATATTATTTTCTTATACAATTAATTTGATATTGAAAACTATGTTAAAGTACTTAAATCTAAACTAATGTTACTTATTGAAAAAATAAAATATTAGTTGAATATATTTTTATATTATATAATTTATTTTAGATTAAAAAGACTATGTTAAATTATTAAATTTAAATTGATATTTTTAATTAAAAAATAAAAATTTAAATTGAACGAAATGGGCAAATTTGGTGCAGTAGGGAAATCTAGGGCGGGGTGGTGGGGTGGGGCCAGATTTTTGAGGGGAAAGGGTGGACGGGTACGGGATTTATGAAGCAAGGCGGGTCTGGGGTCCAGGCAAATCCATCCCAAACTCGCCTCGTTGCCATCACTAACAACCACATTGACAGGCAGTGTCCTTACATTCTGCAAGTTTCTAGTTTTGATATTAATACTATGTAAATGTGTTTTAATAAAATATTATAATTAATTTAACTCCAAATTAAAATTCTATAAAAGTTAAAAAATTGATGGAAAAGTATACATATATAATTATGCTAGTCGAATATGAACTAGCTAGATACATAAATGATTTTTTTTTTGTATGTGTGTGTTAATCGCAATGACTATTTTTATTCACCTAATTTATATTATCTTGAATCTATATTTATTTCTAAATATAATATCAGTGGCAATCTTAATTTTGTTCAACTATACTAATTATGGTTAAATAATTAATGTCTTCTTCAAATGCAAGAAAAATTAAATAGAAAATAAGATTCTTTAAAATTATGTACAAATAAAAATACTCATTCACTATCATGACTAAAATACAGTAAAACCTTTATAAATTAATACTCTATAAATTAATAAACTCTCTAAAATAATAAAATTTTTCTGTCCCGACTTGGGCCTTTGTAAAAAATCATCAAATTCGATAAGATAATAAGATAATAATGTTTCGAAAAATTTCTTTATAAATATTAGATCCCATTAAAACTCTAAATTAATAATTCATAAATATTACAATTATAAATATTATGGTAATTTGCTAAAATATGAAGTTTGTAACACTTTATGCATTTGATCATTCATAGGTGATTTTGCGATCCCTTTTAGATGAGAAGCATGGTTGGGTGTTATGAATTATTTTATTTTCATATTGAGATTTATATAGTATATGTTTCATTCATCATGCATGAATATATTTAATTGGCTATAATAATTATTTAAGTGCAACGAATTAATATAAACATAGTAATTCCAATGATACATGCGTCCATGAAGATAATAGTTAATTGTATAGAATTAATTGATATTATACATGAATATATTTAATTAGTTACACAAAATTGGTTGATGCATGAATATAATCAATGATACATATATGAATTCATTTATTTTCAATACATATGTACTAAATTTAGGGATTTTGATACAACCCTTAATACTGAATTGACTGAACCTACTAGTACTGATGACACTGTGAAATCAAAACAATGGCTGAGTGCCATGAATGAAGAAATGAAGTCGTTAAAGGAAAATAAAACCTGGATTTTAGTTCCAAAATCGAATAATGCCTCCATAGTAGACTACAAGTGAATTTTTAAAATCAAACAAGAAAATCCTTTTAAATACAAACCTAGGCTAGAGCTAAAGGGTTTACCCAAAAGGAAGGAATCGATTACAATGAAATATCTTCTCCTGTTATTAAAATACACCATTGTTCGTATCATTCTTGCTCTCACTGCACACTACAACTGGGAATTAAAACAAATGGATGTTAAAACTGCTTTCCTGCATGGTGACTTAGATGAAAATATTTATATGAAACAACCTGTTGGATTTGTTGATAATTCTAAATCTAATTATGTGTGTGTATTAGAAAGTCACTTTATGGGTTAAAACAGTCCTCGAAAACAATGGAATAGGAAATTTGGCTCATTCATGCTTCCTTAAGCTTCAATAGAAGTCATTATGATCACTATCTTTATTTTAAGCATGTGGATAACACTCCTATCTTTCTTGTCCTTTACATTGATGACGTGCTAATTGCTAGCCTTAGTTCTCATCTTATCAGTGATTTACAAAAACAGTTATGCAAAGTTTTTGAAGTGAAAGATCTTGAAAATGCAAAGCAAATCCTTAGCATGAACATCTCTAGAAATAGAGAAAACTCTACTATACTTTTAAATCAAAAATCTTAAATCTTATCTGTTTTGGAAAGGTTTTCTATGGAAAATGCAAAATCTACATCAGTGTCTTTAGCTGCACATATTCAACTTTGCAAAGACAAATGTCCTAAAACAAACAATGAAAAGGTCAAAATGGAAAAAGTTCCTGGTGGGTGTCGAGATCACAAAAAATAATTCCTACTACACTTGTGAAAGTGGGAGTAGGGTCGATCCACAGGGATTGATTTTAAGTTAATTTCTTTTAGAGAAATAGAAAATAATGGGGGAAGATTGATGGTAAAAGGAATTGATCGAAAACTAAATAAATAATTAAAAATACCTGGTGAAGATATGAGAGGAGATTTTCTGGTTAAGGCTAGGATTATGCTTGATTCTTGTGAGTTGATCATTGATGCAAGAATAACACATGTATAGACAAATAAACCAGTTATGGTTGTTGGTACGACCTAACAACCTCACCTTTCCTTACCTTTTCGTCAGCCAAGGTACGACCGTTGGCTAGGTCCCTAATTAACAGACAACCCTGGGAATGTCCACAAGATTTAATCTATTAACAGCATTAAGAATTAGAAAGGCCTGATTTTAATTAACAAACTCCTATGAGGATAATTCGTTTAAACTAGATCATGCATTCCCCATAACATAACTAATTACTATGACATAATTAATTATGCTACGTTGCTACTAAGCATTGAACCAAATAAACAATTACATGGATTTATAAAGTCCAATTAGCTAAGCAAACCTTCTTGATAATGAACAATCGGCCGAATTATTCATAAATCAGACGTTTGTAATTAAAGCACAGAGAATAGCATGAATATTCGTTTGACAAGTGTAGAATGCAGATTAGATCTCACAACATAATGAGAATCAAGCAATCACCATACCTTAATCAGAAAATAAGGAATTTAGCCGGGCATGTTAATGGAAGAACACACTAGAAAGTGGAATTCCATTAATTCCGGTAGTAAAATAAAAATAAAAGAGAAAGGACGAACAAAGAATTCTATAGAGTTCTAATCAATAACCGAATCCCCTCAAATGAAGAGACTCTCCCCTATTTATAATAAAAGTCTCCTACGAATCTAGACGTAGAGAGGGATAAATATATGATAAACTCTAAAAAGGTAAATAAATCATAAGAGATAACCTTTAAAGAATCCTTTCTAAACCTAAACACTTCATTCCTTTATCTTTTGCGGAAATTGCTCGTGCTTATCCTTATCCCGAGTTGACCACTCCACTAAGCGTGGGCACGCTTAGTCAATTCTGCAGAAATTTCCTTGTAATCTTCCTTTTTTTTTCTTTTTGATGCCTTCAATTTCGATTTTAGCTTGATTTTTGCCATCTTTGCCTTATATCTTCCTTTTTTGCTGAATATGCAATAAAATCACATAATTAGGGATTTTTTGGCTTAAAAAGAAAGATTAAATCGCTATAAAATCATGACAATTACAGAGTTATCAAATACCCCCACACTTAGCTATTTGCTTGTCCTCAAGCAAAGTCAAGATGCATTCAAAAATTTATCAAATACCCCCACACTTAGCTATTTGCTTGTCCTCAAGCAAAGTCAAGATGCATTCAAAAATTCCCTTCAAATTTTAAACTATTCAAGGCAATTTGTAATCATGTGCAAAGTAAATGACATAGTTTATGAAGAAGATAATTAAACATGTATCAAACAAGTTTTCACGTGATGACCATCATCAAAATCAATCACATAAAACTAGTGGACTATTTTCTCTCCGCTTTCCATTCTCTCAAGTGTATATATGGCTCAAGTGTATCTCTCGACACTTACCACGACAATGATTCACCATAGGCTTGCCTATACACCACATCTCCACCACTTTTGAAATATGCACATATATGGATCAAAAGGTCTTGAATTTTGATTGTAATGGGGCTTTGGTTTGGGGTAGGATAAAAGGTCAATGAGGTTAAATTCCAAAAAACTAATTAGAGCACCAAAAAATTTGAGTGAACAATAATTCGAAGCTCTCAAAGCTTACTCATCTCCCTTCAAGATCTTTCGACAATTTTTTGAACTATGCCTTTCTTATTCCTTTTGGAGAGTTCATATATTTTTTTTTCTTTTTTTTTTGTGGCAAGAAAATTGCTTTCTTTTTTCTCATTTTTTCTTTTTGCCACTTGGATTTTTCTTTCCTTTTTTTTTATTTTTTTTTCTCCTCTCCATTTTTTGTAATAGGCATAGACCAAGAAAATTGATGTCGGTTCCCACAAAGTAAAGAAGAACACAATTTTAGAACCCCCACACTCATTTCGAGATACATCTTTTAAGCACGTAAATCAAAAATGTCAATTTCCTATCTTGAGAACTTGTTCTTTTGAATATAAACCCATTGCCCTTGATGCTCTAATAATTCTTCGAGGGATCAAAATCAAGATTTTAAACAAACAACGGGATAGGTTCGTATATGACAGGTTATTCAACAAAATAGGTCAAAAGGCTCAAAGGGGTTCTCTAACGTTAAAATGTGTTGGGTGGTTAAAGAAGGCCGAAAGTGATTTCTAATGCCTTTATCATATCCAAATAAATGCACATTTGTGTGGCCTCGATGTGGTTCAAGGCAAGTTCTAAGAAGATAAAGCCATAGAAGTGTTATTATCTCAAGAAAGAATGAAGATTTTTTTATGGACATATCAAGCTCAAAATCTCACGAGGTATGTTTTAGTCCACTAATCCTACATCAGAAGATTTTAACTCAAGTCATTTTGGTAAAAACAAGCTTTCAACTAGTGAATTATCCTCAAACATAAAACATGTATTCTTTTTACACATAACATCATCAAGCCAAGATTAGTCCAAAATTGAAAGGGTTTCATAATGCCAAATTTTTTTCAAACCAAGCAATTTCAACTAAAAATTTCCACAAGACTCAATCTTCAAAAGTCAAGGAAATCAAGCACAAAAATATCTTTTCAAGTAGTTTCAACAATCAACAAGAGCAACAACCATTTTCAACAACACCCAATTCAAGAAACATGCTCAACAATAATACCCCCACACTTAAAATTCACATTATCCTCAATGTGGACATTGACATGCAACTCAAGGATTAAAAATTAAAATGAGAGAGAGTTTAAGGAAGCGTCCCTGAGTGCATGCCGCGAAGAGTTCATGGCGTGGTTGGGCTGGTGGCAGATGGTGTCAGCCCAAAGTGTTCAAATTTCCAGTGAGCGACGACGGCAAACGAAGGCGGGGAGCTTTTCCGGTGAGATGGCTTTGTTGACAGAGATGAAGAGTTCTTGGCGGACTTAAAGTTGCTGTGGATGAGCTGAGAAAGTTAAAAAGAAAATATCGGTCAAACATTTTGAAGTGTGATGGAAAGATTTGACTGATTTCCTTATTTCTTTTGATTTTTCGAACTTTTGATTTTTTTTAAATAAATAAAAATAACTAAAAAAATAAATAAATAAATGAAGAAAAATGAAAGTGAATAACAGCCTACGAAGTGCGACTAAGCGTGGGTACGATTAGTGGAAGCTCCAAATCTGTTTTGGTGAAGTGAGTTAAAATAGTTTTGAAAAATCGACTAAGCGTGGGCACGCTTAGTGGAAGCTCCAAATCTGTTTTGGTGAAGTGAGGTAAAACAGTTTTGAAAGATCGACTAAGCGTGGGCACGCTTAGTGGAAACTTCAAATCTGTCCAATTTAGCTATCCAAACAGATTTGGATGCTTCATTAAGCGTGACATGCATCGCAAAACTTGAATAAAATTGTAAAAACTAAAATCAAACGAAAGAGGAAAGGAGAAGATAGAGATTTCATGGGTTGCCTCCCATGTAGCGCCTTCCTTTAACGTCTTTGGCTAGACATTGTTGTTCCTCAACTTAAATAAGTTGGACACACTAAATCCACTTCTTCTATGTAATGCACCCGGTGATGGTGTGGATTTAGGGGAACTTGGCAGTCCATGGATGACTTCTTCCTTGAACTTATTTTGTCATGAAAGACTTTTTTCTTGTAAGTTCTTCGACTCGATCTTTTGGCAATTGTTGTCTTGAATGCTCCTCTATCATTGAACATAGTATTTTTTTGCAACAAAGGATCAATAGAATCAATGAGAAAAATAGAATGCACATCATTAGAATATTTCATTGCACCATCAATTTTAAAACTCATAACCTCATTATCAAATTTCATAGAGAGAATTCGGGCATAAACATCAATTTGGTTTTTGAGGTTTTAAGGAATGGTCTTCCTAGCAAGATGGATGTGGAATTGGGAGAAATATCCCCCCTCATATCAAGCACATAAAAATCAGCAGAAAAAATCAATTCATTAACTTGCACAAGTACATCCTCAAGAACTCCTTCGGGGTAAACTACGGAACGATCGGCAAGTTGAAGAATGACCCCCATTTCTTTCAATGGGCCACTATTCAAAGATTCATATATTGTAAGAGGCATAATATTGATAGAAGCACCTAAATCACACATTGTTTTTTCTATTCCAATCTTTTCAATTTTGCAAGGGATAGAAAACGTACCTGGATCATTGCATTTAGGAAGTAGTTTTCTTTGAACAATGGCAGATATATTCTCTCCCATACTTACCCGTTCGTTTTCCTTGAGTTTTCCTTTGCTAGTGCACAGTTCTTTGAGGAATTTCGCGTAGCGGGGTATTTGCTTGATGGCATCGAGCAGCGGGATGTTTACCTCCACTATGCGAAACGTTTCAAGGATTTCTTTTTCCTCCTCTTCTTTTTTTGCTTTGGTGAATCTTTTCGGGAAGGGGGGTCTGGTTACCAAAGGCTTCGGATGGTCCGGGTTCGGCTTGTTCTTGTTGGACCTCAATTTCCTTTTCCGGCTTTGTTTTCACACCGTGCCCACGTTTAGTGTCATCTTCGTTCACATTTTCCTGCAATTCTTTTCCACTACGAAGCATAATAGCACTAACATTTTGTCTAGGGTTAATGACAGATTGAGAAGGTAGCTTACCTTGAGATTCTAGCTTGCCAACAGACGATGCCAGTTGATTGATTTGAAATTCTAGGTTTTGAATGCTCGTCTGGGTCTGTTGCTGGAATTGTTGTGTGTTGGTCACTAGTGCTTTCATCATGTCTTCGAGAGATGGGCTAGGCATGGGATTAGGTTGCGGAGGTGGTCTGTATTGGGGTTTTTGAAAGTGTTGGTTACCGTAACTCAGATTCGGGTGATCCCTCCATCCGGGGTTGTATGTGTTGGAGAAAGGATCATATCTTCTCTGTTGTTGTCTGGCGAATCCTCCTACAGCGTCGGCATGTTCGGTAGTTGACTCTTGAAGAGTTGGGCACATGTCGGTAGCGTGCCCCGTTAAAGTGCAAATACCACACGCTTTGACTTGTTGATAATTATCTGCAACAACTTTTTCAACAATGGACATGAGTTGATTTAAACGTTCTTCAAGATTACTTACCTTGTTGCTTGTCCTTGGTGGATCATCATTTCTAACCCGAAAATGTTGCGTGTTGGACGCCATAATCGAGATTAGGTTACGCGCTTCGGTGGGGGTTTTGTTGAACAGTGCTCCGCCACTTGCCGCATCTATCAGTTTCCTATCCATATTTGATAGACCTTCATAGAAATACTGGATCAACAGGTGGTTCGAGATTTGATGATGGGGGAAACTTTCCACTAGTCGATTGAATCTTTCCCAATATTCGAAAAGACTCTCTCCCGCGAATTGTCGAATCCCGCTGATCTCTTTCCGGATCGTTGTGGCTCTTGAGGCAGGGAAATATTTCTCAAGAAACTGCCTCTTGAGATCATTCCATCTTGTAATGGATCCTGAAGGTAGAAAGTACAGTCAATCCTTCGCTTGGTCGGCAAGGGAGAATGGGAATGCTCTCAGTTTGACTTGTTCTTCGCTTATACCTTGTGGTCGCAATCCGGAGCATACCACATGGAATTCATTCAGATTCTTGTGTGGATCTTCACCTGCGAGGCCACGGAAAGTGGGAAGTAAATGAATTAATCCAGATTTCAGTTCAAAATTTACCTCTAAGTCAGGGTACTCAATGCACAGTGGCTGTTGGTTCAGATCGGGCGACGTCATGTCATTGATCGATCTTTCAGGAATCAAAGCCATTATCTCTTCTTCGGATTCACTTAGGGATTCCTCAAACTCCAAAGTTATGTCTTCTTCGTCTTCGTATGGAGCGGATGTTCCTTCCGATTGTTGCTTAGTGTCCCGACGAAGTCTTCGTGCGGTCTTTTCGATTTCGGGGTCGTATACCAATTTACCTGTACGAGAAGACCTTGGCATCAATGGTGATAAAAATCAAGTAACTAAAAATAAAGAAATATACTTAAAAACGCCAATCCCCGGCAACGGCGCCAAAATTCGGTGGGTGTCGAGATCACCAAAAATAATTCCTACTACACTTGTGAAAGTAGGAGTAGGGTCGATCCACAGGGATTGGTTTTAAGTTAATTTCTTTTAGAGAAATAGAAAATAATGGGGGAAGATTGATGGTAAAAGGAATTGATCAAAAACTAAATAAATAATTAAAAATACCTGGTGAAGATATGAGAGGGAGATTTTTCAGTTAAGGCTAGGATTATGCTTGATTCTTGTGAGTTGATCATTGATGCAAGAATAACACATGTATAGACAAATAAATCAGTTATGGTTGTTGGTACGACCTACCAATCTCACCTTTCCTTACCTTTTCGTCAGCCAAGGTACGACCGTTGGCTAGGTCCCTAATTAACAGACAACCCTGGGAACATCCACAAGATTTAATCTATTAACAGCATTAAGAATTAGAAAGGCCTGATTCTAATTAACAAACTCCTACGAGGATAATTCGTTTAAACTAGATCATGCATTCCCCATAACATAACTAATTACTATGACATAATTAATCATTCTACGTCGCTACTAAGCATTGAACCAAATAAACAATTACACGGATTTATAAAGTCCAATTAGCTAAGAAAACCTTCTTGATAATAAACAATCGACCGAATCATTCATAAATCAGACGTTTGTAATTAAAGCACAGAGAATAGCATGAATATTCGTTTGACAAGTGTAGAATGCAGATTAGATCTCACAACATAATGAGAATCAAGCAATCACCATACCTAAACCAAAAAATAAGGAATTTAGCCAGACATGTTAATGGAAGAACACACTAGAAAGTGGAATTCCATTAATTCCGGTAGTAAAATAAAAACAAAAGAGAGAGGACGAATAAAGAATTCTATAGAGTTCTAATCAATAACTGAATCCCCTCAAATGAAGAGACTCCCCCCTATTTATAATAAAAGTCTCCTATGAATCTAGACGTAGAGGGGGGATAAATATATGATAAACTCTAAAAAGGTAAATAAATCACAAGAGATAAGTTTTAAAAAATCCTTTCTAAACCTAAACACTTCATTCCTTTATCTTTTGCAGAATGCTCGTGCTTATCCTTATCCCGAGTTGACCACTCTACTAAGCGTGGGCACGCTTAGTCAATTCTGCAGAAATTTCCTTGTAATCTTTCTTTTTTTTTCTTTTTGATGCCTTCAATTTTGATTTTAGCTTGATTTTTGCCATCTTTGCCTCATATCTTCCTTTTTTGCTGAATATGCAATAAAATCACATAATTAGGGATGTTTTGGCTTAAAAAGAATGATTAAATCGCTATAAAATCATGACAATTACAGAGTTATCAGTTCCTGACTCTAATATTATTGGATCAATCATGTATCTTATGGTGTGCACTAAACCTGATATTGTATATGCCATTAGTTGTCTTAGTAGATATATGTCTAATCCTGGTCCCCCCACTAGGAAGCTTTGAGATGGTTGCTTAGATACTTACGTGGATCTATTGATATATGTGGACTCAAATTATACTAATGATAGGGATAGTCGTAAATCCACTACATCTTATGTGTTTACTTTTTGCGGTGCATGCATTAGTTGAAAATCCCAACTACAATACATTGTTGTTTTATCTACTACCGAGGCTAAATACATTGCCACAATTGAAGCTTTTAAAGAAGCCATTTGGCTAGATGGTTTAATAAAGGAAATTGGTTTTCTAATAGAGAAATTAGTTGTATTTTCGGACATTCAATCTTCTATACAACTTTGTAAAAATCCCATTTTTCACGATCGAACAAAACACATAGATGTCAGATATCACTTCATTCGTGACATGGGGACCAAAAACTGGAAATTGGAAAGAAAGTTATAAAACTGGAAAAGATCAAAACTGAGGAAAACCCTGTTGATATGGGGACCAAAAACTTACCATTGGAGAAATTCATTACTTGTTTAAAAATTTTGAGTTTGATTCATGACTAACCTTTTCTCTGTCATAGTTGTATTTTTCCTGCAGGTACACCTAGGGAGGGTTCCTTGGCTATGATGATATTCCAGATCCAAAATTAGAACTCCGGACAATGTTTCCCTATGGGTTATTGGTCTAAGGTGGAGTATGTTGGTATATGGCCCAAATGATCACTAAAGTAACAGGCCCACAAGTCGGCCCACTTGGCATGACCCACAATCGACTCAGTCCATTAACCAATAACCCGACCCAAGCCTCTTACTATGTATTCTCTAGCCCTAGCCCTAATCTCTCGTTCTCTCCCTTTCCCTCTTCTTGCGCCGTCTGGTGCCTGTCTATTCTCTCTGTCTAAATCCGCCATGGATTTCCCTTGATTCTTCCTTCCTCTTCACCATCATTTTAGGTGGTGTCTTTCCAAAAGCCATTCCACCTAACCTTCCATCCTTATGATTCTTCTCATCCCTATTTAAAGGAGTCTTCTCCTTTTGCTTAACAATCATCGAATATAATATTCTTACTTCTACCCCTAAAGTTTCTGAGTGAACTTGACCTTGGGTCTCTGTGACCAAGGAAATCCTGATCTCTGTGATCTGTGGAGTTGGAAACTTGTGGTGAAACCGTGGGTTCGACTTTGTGTGGTGGTTGAGTCTTTGTGACCATCTTCTGGAGCTCGTTGGCCATTTGGATCTGGTTTTATTTGAGCCTCTTTTATTATTCATTCATATTTCTTTCTGTTAAATTTGTTTATATCTTCTGTTTATTTTTTGGTCTGTATCCATAAGGAATTTCGTACTTCACAATTTCTGTAATAGTTGGTTAGGTGATTTCTTGTAAAATAGATATCACTAGGCTTTTGTGCCCTACAATCTTAAAATTCCGTCTTCAATTTCAAATTCTAAGGTGAAATTAGATATCAATTTTGAAATATATATTTTTTTAAATTTCTGTCTTTATTTTTGTTTCAGAATTAAAAAATTCTGACAGAACAAAGACAGATTTAATAAATTTTTTTTTAACTTTTTAAAATATATATTAGAGATGCTAATAAAATATTTATAGATAAATAAAAAATTATTCTCCCCCAAAGAAGATCGTATTTCTCTTATTTCAATCCAAGCCCTAATATCTCTCATTTTAATTCAAAGAAGATGATTACGCCGTTGCTTACTCTGGCGACGAAGGTCCTCACTCACGCCATTGCTTGCTTCGGCGACAAAGGTCGTCGCTTCATCTCTCAGGCCGTTGCTTGCTTCGGCAACTGCATTTCTCTCCTTGGAGTGCCAGAGGTCGTAGCCGTGAAAGCAGATCGTGTAGGCCATCTCCCTGTCTTGCTTGGACTCTCACGCCGACTGCAACAGTCCTCAAACTCCTTCAAAGGTTGGTATTTGCTTATTTCCAATTCCAATTCCTGTTGCTTTGTTATTTTGGGTGAGGAAGATGATTTTGTTCATACACCTAATTAGTCGATGGGATGTTCAATTGACTTCTATTCCACATTTAGTTTTCTCCATGGCCATCTTTACAGCATCTCTACAATGTAGCAATAATATTCACAAAGCTTAAATTTCAATTAATTTTCTGTCTTTATGTCGAGGCTCCTGCAAATCATCTCTCTTTTTTGCTGGATAGCAGTTCTTGATAATTAATAAAGATCGTTGCTTGAGGAAATCTATAAATTCACCTACATTTTGTACAAGTTCTTCTATTTGTTAATTTGTTTTTTCAATTCCAAGAATACATTGTTTAAGCTCATAGATCTCTCCACGAGGTGAAATATTGTTTACAATTTACTCATTCTTTAAACTAATGAACCTATCATGAAAATCCCATAGTAACACATGATGTTAGTGAAATTTCATGGACAATTTAAGTGTGCAGGTTATTAGATTAGAAGTAGTAACATGCATGCTCGTAAAATCTTGTACTCGCACACGTTGAAATTGAGACCGAAGTGTAATGGGTAAAGGCGATATTGCATAAAAAATATTTTATGCATGAGAAGAGACACAAACTTTTTCATCCTATTTTATTTAATTAATCTTCAGGAAATGTTTCGGCTGCTAGCTTTGATGACACTAGAAAAATGGAAAGATCACAACTTGATGCTAGCAGTGTGATCTCTCAATTAGGTGTCTAGATTAGAATTTTGAATCACGAAAGAAAATAGAGAGTCAACTAGGAGTCTGGAGAAGCAACAAATAAGAGGAAGTGATATAACACTAATCAGTGTTTTCTCAATAAGCACTGCAGCATGCAAGTTTTGGGCTTGGGTGAGTGCAGAGATGTTGACCACGTCATGCAACAACAGAGAGTATTTTTAGTATCTCCAATTTTGTTGCTTTGATTATATAAATGTTGAGCAGCTTACAACACTAACTAGTATTGTTCTCAAGACAACTTGCAAAGTGGAGTATGCTACTGCTTGTACTCTAAGCAATTGTGGATTGAGTTAAGGATGTAGAACCATACAGGGATTGGGGCAAAGGAGCAATGACAACTTTTACACAACATTAGGGAGTATTTTTTAGTATTCTTTGTTAATTGTGGTCTTTAGCTGTTTAATGTTGCATATAAATATATATAATGATATATATATCTACTAGCCGAGGTATTAGTTGTGTTTGTATTTCAAATTGGGACTTGGTTAATCAGTTTTGAATTGAACAAATTACATCGATATTCAATTGTGCAAGAGAGCATGGGAAGCGAAGGGCTTCATGACTGATGGCCGAAGTCTAAATTAGGAGGGTGGTGCAACAAGGGGTTTAGCATTGCAATGTGAAGAAGCTACACTGCAGCAAATCTGCAGTAGCATTTTGCGACGGACTATGTTAGGGCAGCAGCTAGCAGGTGTTATTGCTTAGATTTTATGATTATGGATGGTTATGAATGTGCTGCATTAGCATTATTGCTTTACTGTTGTAGTGTTGCATTTATATTTAAGGGAAGTAAACTTCGTTCTAAATCTTAAGAAACCAGTGGTCAGTTTTCAAACATGACGGCGTTGCAACAACTAAACAAGAACACACCTCATACTTATAATTTCTAGGTAATTGTACTTAAATAGTAAAAGGGAATAGTTATTGCTTTAATTGTTCCTCATTGAAGTGTGTTTTAATCTTTTCCTTATAATCTATTTCTATTAGGAATATTGAAGGATCTTGGTGCTTAGCTTGAAGGCAAATCATACAGTGTTAGCATGTACCAAAAAGGGATTGCTTTGTGGATGTTCGTTTAATCATTTTTACTACTAGTTGGGAATTATTTGGATTTGGGAGAAAATACATTTGCATTGTGCCTAAGTTGTGAACTTAGTAATAGGCTAGTGAGGAGATTCTAGTAAAAAGTTGACATAGCAGTTTAGTTTCATCTAGTGTCTCGTGCATGCTTTAGTGATTAGAAAATTATGGTTAGATCCTCCAAGATATAAGCCATGGGCTAAGATAGAAAATTAAATGTGGATAGTAATTCGATACCATTCTTATTCATAAATTCTTACTTGATATCCTCGTAATACTCATTTGATATGAGTTAAGGTGTTCTTCGGTAAAGTTTAGAAATCTTATTTTAAACTAGTGCATACTGTTAATTTGTTTTTACTGCATTAGCCATTTGAATTTCACTAATTTTGAATTCTTTATTTATTTTGCTCAATTTGTTTACTTATCATGTATATTTGCATATTCTCTGCTGGATTTTTATTGCATATGTGACATTAGATAGAGCTTGTACCTTCTTTTTTTGGGATATTACATGTAATGCTTAGTATTAATATCTTGTACTATCACTTCTATTTGTAGTATTAATTTCTATTACATCAAAAATATATTTGGATTGACTGGTGTTTTGTTTATTGCATTTTCAGCCTACTGTAACCAAGTCATTACACTCTCAAGTCTCGGTCGATTTTAAGGAGGAGCGAAGTTGATAGTGATTATCCTAGGATTTAAGTAAAGAGTGCAAGTTCTTGGACTATGGTTTGTCAAACATTTCTATGGTTGAATTTGGTATAGTACTTGTGAACACGAAGAGTTGTATTTCTTTTTGGTAGACAATGATAGTGTTTCCTCACTTTCATTTTAAGTATATTAATTGGTTTCTTTATTGTTTTAAGATTCTATGGGAACATCTGATGCGTGTTGCTTTTGTTATTAGGTGTGGTAACTCATTTTGTTCTAGCTTTAATTTATTGTAAATTAAGAATTTATTCAGAATGAGTTTTGTCTTCAGCAACAAAATTAGAGATGGATTCAAAGACGGAACAGAGATGAAATAAAGAATATTACAAAACAACCTTGGATAGTGTTAAAGACGGATTTTGAGACACATGAAAGACGGACTTAAAGGATTTGGCTAAGGTTGTTTGGTAATTGAACAGACTTTAAGATGATTACTTTCCGTCTTAAAGTTCAGTGACAGATTCAGCAACAGAATTAGCCAAGCAACTTTCAGCAATATATTTTTAATGGAAACTTTCCGTCTCTAATACTATAGCAATGGAAGTTTCAAAATCCGTCTCTAAAACTCCATTTTCTTGTAGTGATATTTTTAAAATATATATATTTCCAGTTGGTTCAGAAAAGGTGTGGGAGGCCTCTAGTTCTTGGAAAGGGTGTTTGCAATAGTTTTATATTTGTGGTGAAAATAAGTTGTAGATAAATTTATAAGTTAAATAGTAATAAAAATTTTGAGGTGTATGAAAATGATGTTTAAAAGTGAAAAAAAAATTGAAGTTGGAGTGTTTAAAAAAATAGCTTGACATTTATAGTTTTATCAATAAGCTGCTGAAGTTGGTAGTAAGAGTGTTCAACAAAACCACCTGATTCCCCAATCGATCGGCCCGATTTAAACCACACCGCAATTAATGGATTGAGTTGGCCTTAAACTAATGAAAAAAAAATGAAATTTAATAATCAGATTGCATGGACTCTCGACCATAATTATAATAATAACAACAACGATGATAATAATAATAACAATAATACACTAGCTAGGATTCTATAAATTTATACAAATGTACTAATAATACATAAATTAATATTTAAGATAATAATAACAATTACGAGATTTTTTTATTAATGATGTATAATATATATGTATGCATATGCAAATGAAATCAATTAGTCAACCAATTGTTGATTATTGGTAGTCTTTTATACTTTTTATACAATTAAAAAATGCAAGAAGTCAAAATAAATAATATCATTGTATTGTTATAATATAGTTTCATAACCATCTTAATATCTTATTTTATTTTAAATAATATTCTTTTAATATTTATATATTATTAGATAAATTTCTTATATAATTTGATTTTAAAGAAGGCCTTTTTCACAATGGTCTTCCACTACAAAAAAAAAAAATCATTTTATTGAAATGGATTTTGGAATGACTTTTTTATTTATAACGGATTTTGTAATGAAAAAGCCTACTGCAGCTAAATGAGACGTTACAAAGTATTCGTAACGGCTTGACAAAAAACCATTAGTAACAGTTTTTGTGGCGACTTATTGTAGCTGTTAGAAACCCAGTGACATGAAAAAAAATTAATTTGGAAACCGCTTTTCTAATGGCTCGGTTGGATTTGATATAATTGTTATTGTAACAGTGTTTGTAACATATTTAGGTACGGTTTTGCTAGATATCTAGAATGTTTTTTGTAATATTCTTTGTAGCTATTTTGTATATATTTTTTGCACTGCTTTTGATACTTTTTTTTGTAACTGTCTTTGAAACGGCAATTTTCTAATTAGTAACTGTTTTTGTCACATTCTTTGTAATGGCCTGACGATTTTATCTTTTATTAGTGTATTACAAAAACCTTTACAAATATAGTTACAAAAATTATTAATTTTTAATATATTTAAGTATTAATTTTATTAAATTTATTTAATATATTTTAATACTTATTTCATTTAATATATTTTAATATTATTTTATTTAATATATTTTAATATTTTTTGGTATAATTAAGTAAACGAATTTATAAAAAAAACATAAAATAAAAAAATAATTTAATTATAAAAATTAAAATATAATTTCAAAATTATATTTTTACAAAATAGAAAAAAAAAATCCCCAACAGTGTTCGTCGTTGTTGTCATTGCAATCGGGTGTCGTAGGATCAGCTAGAGGCTCGAGTGCTAGATAATCGGGCTAATTGGAATCGACGCTTCTGATGTAGCACTCGAGTGCCAACACCTTATCATCTATGTTGGGGCATAGCGACTGTGGTGGCAAGGGTGAGGGAGCAGTCGAATGGGTCGCCTATGATGGTCCAGCAATCGAGTGGGTGGGCCTCGAAGCTGAGACCGAATACTCGGCCCTCTTCCGGTCTCCCTCTATTGACATTCAAACCTACTGCTCGTTCGGGACCATGGAGCCTTAAGAGGAAAATGGAAGCTCTTCACCATTGTTCTGTTGTCTCCTACGAATATGTTAAATAATCAGATTAAAACAAATATAAAATTAAAAAAATGAACGACGTATAGATTTTTAATTACTTACTGCGACCTCCTCAACCCTTGGTCCCCTACACTGGTTGTCCTTCTTTTTGTAGACCTTCTCGTACACCTCCATCTGAGTGACGGGGCGTCCGAGTTGTGTCTCATATTCAAAATGAATAACACTGAACTATCCTCGACAACCTGAACACAGTTCTCCATAGGAGTTTGCACTTTGATGAGGGTGATTTTATCTAAAGACGAATTTACCCCTCAGTAAGGGCAAAATGGACTACCAACACATAAAATCTCTTAAAAAGGTAAAAATCCCACTAAGTACTCCCATGGCTGATATCACGCAGCTCCAATTAAGGAATATCAATTAGCTGCAATCCAGGAGCATGATCTGAGCACAATTACTATTAATCAGCATTTGCCAAATATGCATGGGGACAGTTTATAAATATGCTGGGATATATTCATTGAAAGGTAATGTTCATATATACTGAAAAGATCACTCTATCTATCCACTCTTCTGATATCTAAACTTTAACTTGGGTGTCAAAGTGTCTTCATCGAGAACCAACCCGACTAGCTTAATCGCTTCTGTGTTCTCAGGATTAGAGGTATGTTCGAGGAATTTATTACAGTCGCAGGGCGAGTTCATGACAACTTTTCTTGGACGGATCAGTTGGCGCCGTCTGTGGGAAAGAATTCCTGAAACATTCTGAGAATATGGAAGGAGATCTAGGGAGGAACATCCTTGGCTTGGAAACGACGATCGGGACTATTGAGCCGGTCATTCAATTGAAAAAAATAGAACTATAGCAACTGATGGAAGAAGCTGGGAGAAATGCGATCGTGGCGTACGAGCGTAGAACAACAACGCCCATTGAAAGACAAGTAACCAAAAGAAATCTGTTTGGAGAAAAAGAACCAGAAAAAATATCCGGGACCAGCAGAAAGGACCTAGACAGGAGTAAATGCCCCCCGTCAAAAGTGGGTTCGAACAACCGAGATAAGAGCCAAATGAGGGGACCCGCCATCTCGCACATAGAGGTCAACAGTGTGTCAAAACAGATCGCTAAACTGAGAAAAAAATTGACGAGCTTAAAAAACGAGGAGAGATAGTATCTCAATACAGAAATTCACCTTTCTGCAATTAGATACTGATGGAGATTGTTAGCCCAAATTTTCGGATGCCAAACCTGCCAAAGTATGATGGAGCAAGAGACCAGCTGGAACATCTGGCAGAATTCAACATGGTAATGAACCTTTACGGGCAATCGGGCCCAATTAACGCTAAACTTTTTGTCACAACTTTGACAGGCAAAGCACAGGAATGATTCACTAATTTACCACCCGGAAGCATTGAGTCACATAAATAGTTGGTGCAAAAATTTACTTTCCACTTCGCCAGCAAGAGAAAACAAAAATGATTGGCAACGCACTTGTTCACCATAAGGCAGCAAGACAACGAGACGTTGAAGTGCTTCATTGGAAGATTCAACAACGAGACGCTTAAAGTACAGGATTTAAGAATCGACATGATGGTCAGCATCTTAACACACGGCTTGAAGAAAGGTGCGTTCGCATCAGCTTTAGCAAGAGATCCCCCATCTGATGTGGAACAGCTTATGAATCTGGCTCAAAAGTATATTGACGAGGAGCTGCCAGGAGTGTTATAGGCTTACAGAACGATCCCACGGTCATCTACAGGTGAAAGTCCTTTTTGTTTAGTTTACGGTTCTGAAGCTGTTATTCCTGCAGAGATTGGTGAAGAAACACAAAGGATAGCAAACTATGATCCAGAAGCCAACAATGAAGCAAGGGCATACGACCTCACCATGGTAGAACAAAAAAGGGATGTAGCCTATGCGAAGATACTCCAGCACAAAGGTTTAATGCTGAGAAACTACAACAAAAGGCTGCGACCGAGAGAATTTCAGATTGGCGACCTAGTCTTGAAAAAGGTTGAGGTCTCTAAACATGTTGGGAAACCATTGAAGGTGTTCGAGATAAAGAGAAAAGGGCTTTACATACTTCAAGATTCCAAAGGTTGGAATCTTCCACGACCTTGGAACATACAGAATCTCAGAAAGTTCTACGCATAGGCAAATGCCTGGAAAAGGCCGAATAATGTAAATGATCTGATAATGCAATCATATTTCCTTTGAGCCTGAAAAAGGTTGAATAAATTGGTCTTCCGAACGCGACCATATTTCCATAGCCTGATAGGCCTAATAAAATGTTTATGACCCGCGATGGGTTATACTTTACTACCTGAAAAAGGCCAATATATGCCTGCAAAAGGTATGCTTGAGAAAGGTTCCCATATTTAGTTAACACATGAGCATTCTAAAAGATCAAATTACTTTGTCTGCAAAAGACCAGAAGAATAATTACCTATTCTTAAATAGATCGCATGATTCAATTACGAAAAGTTCAAACATCTAAATTACAAAAGGACAACATTTAAGGCATCAATGGTTTTCGATCTCAACCAAGAGAACAGTGAACTTGTCTTCAACTTGGGGAGGGGCCTCCTCATTAGGGAAAAGTTGCATATTACCACCTAGACCTGGATCCAGCTTGGTCTCATCAAATTCAGGGGCAAATCTGTTCAAAGTGGATACCTGAGCCTTGCATCTTTCAAAACCTTCGATCAGGTAATCTGCAGCATTTATTTCCAAAGCTATTTCAAATGCAGGAGCCTTAATAAAATCACGAGCACCTTGGATGCGAGCTTCGTGAATGCGTGCAGAAAAGTCATCCGAGTTAAGTTATTCCGCTCGACGTTCTATAGCACCCGCGATCTTCCCGGCTGCATGACCAGCTGCGAATCCAATTTCCTTCCCCAACTCAGTCGCTTTAGAAATTTCTGAAGACATTTTCACCTCTAGTTTCTTGCTGCGAGCTTCCAGAGTCGCACGTTGATTCTCCAAGTCTTCTCCTCGAGCAGAGGCCTCCAGAACTTTAGCTTGCAGATCGTGATTCCTACGTTCAGTTATGATTTGGTTCCTACAGAACCCAGCCCATTTCAGGGAGAGACCATGAACAAAGTTTGTAGCCTAGAAAGATGCTCACATCAGAAGAAGAAGATAAGAATAAAAAACGCAGAAGATAAATAGAAACCTGAATGAACGAATGAGCAGCGTGTTTTTCAAGACAAGTAAAAGAGGTCTGCAGCACGGTTGCCTGGTCGCGAGGCAAACAGCTCGCATTGTACAACTCCCAAGTTTCTTGACCCGATTGAGACCCTAAGACAGTACTGTTAGAAGACACCTTCCAATCAGGGATAAGCTTTTCACCATTCAGCTCGGCAATAAGATGGTTAGGAGTTTGCAAATCCTCGCAAACCTTATGCCAATAGTTAGTAACATCGTTCAACATTTCCATATTTCTTCGCTCCTCAATGGCAGCAGAATCTGATTAAGGGTCAACTCTAAGAGACTGAGATCGAGCGTGTTATCATCGGACTCTTACCTTTTCTTCTCCTTCGACCCAGTAAACCACCTGGACTAGATTCATCAGTGCGAGATATGTTTGGTAACCCCAATACTTCGTGGGAGACGTCTCGAAGTAAACCCCTTGATCGCGTGTTTTCACTCCCAATGTCAATTGGAAGGGGATTCCTAGGTGGAGAGCCCTCTGGAGCCATGGAACTATCGGCAACAGGTCTGGATGAGGTAGCATATGGAGGAGCGATCGATTCTGCAGCTGCTCTGGCTTGGGCAGCATGAATACGCTGAGTAAGGCAAGCTTGGGTAACCATATCGTCTGCAAAGGAATTGAAACAAGTTAGTGAATGAATATGGCAACATGAAAGGGTAAAAGGAAAAGGTGAATCTTTCACTTAAAGAGCCCTCAACTGGGATGGGTGCAGGAGAGAGATGCGCGAGCCTGAGGACTACCTCTACCAAAATTTTTCTTCGGGTCATACCGGTAGGAGGTGAGACTGTTAATTTGATCACCTTCCAACCCACCCCTTTCGATTACAGGTTTTAGTTTTTCTAAGACCAACTCACACTTAAAAGGCCATTCTCGACCCGGAGGAGGACGAATGAAAATAAACCTTTCCTTCCAAGGGCCAACATTTGATGTGAGAGGATGCAAATACCTACAATCCCTACGGGCAGATAGGTAAAAGAACCCGCTATCCGCAGATCTAGCCGAAGTGGTAAACGAATACAGGGTCCAAAAATTGTCGAAGTTGGGTTCGAATTGATGGACCCTCATTATGATTGTAAAGAGAATTATATGGCGGATGGAATTTGGGGATAACTGCATACGGCATATTTCAAGACGCCTAAGAATCAGAGCTACATAGGGGCAAGCGGTAATCTCGAACCTGCGTCGAAATGGTTCAATGAAAAGGCACAAAAACCCCAGGGTGGACGATGCATGCGATCAAAGGACCTCGGAATCATAACCTCAAAACTACGGGATATAGTATTTCTCTTTTATGAGGTGAACCTGTTGTTTAACAGTACTTACTATACCCTCCCAAGGATTATGTTCAAGCATAATGTAAGTAGGGGCATCATCAGAGTTAGATTCTTCTACATGCTGATCGCGACGCACCCTATGTCGCGACCTGATCCTAGATGGACCCTCATGAGGAATAGATGATCCTATTCTATGAGAAACGGTAGCTAAAGAAGAATTTGAATCAGAACTAGAATTGGAAGAGGACATTGTACCTTATATGCAGGAGATCGAGAACTCGAACAGTAGAGTAGCGGAAGACTACTATCTTGAAGAAAATGGAGCCGGTAAGAAATTTGAATGAGAACTCCTTATATATATGGTAATGAACGAGTCTGTACGGAACATTAAAAGCCATTCCAGAAGCGACGTGTGGCAATGCGGCCTGAAGAAGCAGCTCCATGACAATGCGTGTCACTCCCAGATCAAGGTAATTAATGCCCGATGTAATTTTTCGACTTCTGCACGCAAGAAAACTGTGCGTGCGGAACTGGGGGGGCTAATGATGAGGGTGATTTTATCTAAAGACAAATTTACTCCTCAGTAAGGGCAAACTGGACTGCCAACACATAAAATCTCTTAAAAAGGTAAAAATCCCACTAAGTACTCCCATGGCTGATATCACGCAGCTCCAATCAAGGAATATCAATTAGCTGCGATCCAGGAGCATGATCTGAGCACAATTACTATTTATCAGCATCTGCGGCAAATATGCATGGGGATAGTTTATAAATATGCTGGGATATTTTCATTGAAAGGTAATGTTCATATATACTGAAAAGATCACTCTATCTATCCACTCTTCTGATATCTAAACTCTAACTTTGGCGTCGGAGTGTTTTCGTCGGGGACCAACCAGACTAGCTTAATCGCTTCTGTGTTCTCAGGATTAGAGGTCTGCTCGAAGAATTAATTACAGTCGCAGGGCGAGTTCGTGAAAACTTTTCTTGGACGGATCACACTTGAACATGGTTAAATTAACTATTTATACTTAGAATTAGTTTAGTAAATTCCAAAGTATAAATAAAAAAGGATTATAATCGATAATTAATATATTATTTGATTTGATGAAAAATTACTTTGTACACACAGAGTTGGAAGAGAATTAGTGGATAATAGCATACATATAAGCGATGAAATTTGAAAGAATGGGGCCTTCATGAGATTGAGTATATACTTCACAGAAATGGAAAGATACTTGGAGATTTTCCTCCTATGCCTCTACTACCTTTTCATCCTTTAGTGACATAACAAATAGGCTTATAAGGGAAGAGCG
>NC_026145.1:2855402-2899177 GCF_000512975.1 Sesamum indicum
AATCATTCGAATCATGTTTCAATGGCTTGAACAATGATAAATTGAGGGTTTACAATGCTATTATTAAAGCTTATGAAAGAATACGAGGAGGTCTATTTTTTGTTATGGTAGCGGTAGAACTCGAAAGACATATTTATCGAAAACAATAATTGCGAAATTCATATCATAAAACAAGATTTATCTTATCAGTTGCGTCATCTGGATATATGTCCGCATTGTTATTACTAGGAGGCAAAACAAACGTATTCATGATTTGAAGTCCCGTTTAAGTTAGTCGAAATACCTCATTGTCCCGTCAATTCAAAATTTGATTTAGGACATCTAATTCAAAATACATCAATGACAATTTTGGATGAAGCACCCATAATTAATCGTTGTGATTTTGAAGCAATGAATAAGACTTTAAAAGACTTACTAAAACATGGTGATAATTATTTATTGCAGCTGATGAACTCTATTTACCCCCAACTGGATGTATGTACAGTGACGCTACTTATTTGAAAGAAAGAGCTATTTTAGCTCCCAAGAACAGTGTGTCGATCGATGTGATCAATTCCATGATGTTATCTATGCTTCCTAGGGAAGTTGGATAATTTTGTAGAGCAGACACATTAAGTCCTAATGAAATGAGTGCCTGTGAACAACATATGAACCCTCCGAAATTACTACATTCAATAAAGATATCTGATCATCACTTAGAACCAAGGAAGGGGCACCTAAAATGCTTCTTCGGAATTTGAATCAATCATTGAAAATAGGTGATAAAGTACTTGAGGCACACATCATCACTAGATCTCATATGGGCGAAGAAGTTTTGATTCCGCCCATGGTTTTGACAACGACAGAATCACAAACATGCATTCGATTCAAGAAAAGACAATTTCCAGTGAAATTTGGCATTTGCAATGACCATCAAGAAGAGTCAAGGACAAACATTTAATAGAGTAGGATTGTACTTACCAAATCATGTATTCACGTATGACACATCCATTAAGCTTGAAGATCTTTACTTGAAATAAAGAAGGAATAATACCTCCAAACTATACCAAAAATATTGTGTATAATGAAGTACTTGCTGCAGTTCATGAATAAACTGTTGCTATTTTAATATTAAAGTCCAACTGGTCAGATTTGTGGATCTATTGCCATATAACATAACATAGATGTCTGAAAATGGTGTTTGTTGATAATAAGGTAAACCTTCTTTTTCTGTTACACGTTATTTCATATATAAAAATTATACCACATTTCTATCAACTGATATTTGGCTATGTGGCAAAGATTAAAAAGCTTCAAACAAAATGATGAGTTTTTACGTTATTTATAGCATATTGTGAGATTGAAAGATACAGGATCCTTCATCAATTTTGATGGTTAGCTCATAGGTAACTATCAATCTTTTGTGTGATGCATTAATATTAAGATTGTTGTTTTATATATTAAACTAATTTGATGTTATTACGGATACTTTTGGATCGGCCATTTGTGTTGCTGAATATTGCCCATCACCTAG
This sequence comes from Sesamum indicum, assembly GCF_000512975.1. Lineage (NCBI taxonomy): Eukaryota > Viridiplantae > Streptophyta > Magnoliopsida > Lamiales > Pedaliaceae > Sesamum > Sesamum indicum. The sequence continues at coordinate 2,856,916 of NC_026145.1, forward strand.
TGATGGCAACGGGTTGGATTTTGTATGGGTCTGACCAGACCCAAGACCCTCTCTGCCTAATTTTTTCCGGTCCCGTACTCTGAACTGCCCCACCCCTACCCTGAGGTTTGACTTTTATGTTTAAGTCTTTTCTTTTAACTGCAAATAATTGTATTTTTATTTTAGTTAGCAATTATTAATTAGAGTTAAATAACTTAAATTTAATTAGACGTAAATATATTTATGATTCAACTAATATTTTATTTTTTTAATAAATAATATCAGTTTAGATTTAAATATCTTAATGTAGTTTTCAATATAAAATGAACTGTATAAGACAAAGAATATGTTCATCTATATTATTAATTTTCTCATCCAATTATATTATTTTACGATCTACAACGAATTATACATTACAAAAAATGCATTCAACTAATATTTATTTTTAAGGGTAAATACTATATTTGGTTCCTTAAGTTTTCATTTAGAATCACTTTAGTCCCTTAAATTTAATTTTTTACTTTAGCATCATTAAACTTTAATTTTCATCTCAGTTTGGTCCCTCTGACAATTTTTCGACGAAAAAGGCAAGATTTTGACTCGTTGGATGGTAAAATGGTCAATAAATTTGATTTTATCACTTTAGTCCCTTAAATTTATAAAATTATCAAATTAATCCTTTCTTACAAAAAAACAAAAAAAAAAACTTTTCCAAATTAATCCTTTCTTCCCAAAACCAGTTTTCAAAAAATTCGAAAAAGCCTTTTCCAAAAACAGTTTTTGAATTTTTTTGTTAAGTAATCAACTTTCAGCCATAATACTTATTCATGACAATAATGGCAATAACTAGCAATAATACCACTGTTTCAGTTTCTTTAAAAACAACTTTCAAAAGTTGTGTTTGAAAAATTTTGACAAAAAACAGCAACAGCTTCAATGCACTTTCTAAAGGCAATTCAAATGAAAACAAAATGCATGTCTAAACTATGGGTAGTAGATGAGCTCGCGAGCCGGCTCGATTTTGAGCTCGAGCTCAATTGTTTCTGTTCACAAGTTTACAAGCTTTTTCTATTTCTTTATTATTTTATATATTTTTTATGTTTAAATTTTTTATATATTTAATATTTGATCAATTTTATAATAAAAATTGACCATATATTATAATTATTAATTAATATCATATACTTTATTTTCGATAATAATAAATTATGGTACTTTTATTTATATATTTAATCTTTCTATAAAAATAAATTTAATCAACATCTTAGTAAATTATAATATTTTTTGTAATTCAAATTATTGTTTCATATGACATATATAAACTTTATGTTATATTTTAATATATATTTGTATTACATTATACTTTTATTAAATTGACAAGTAATTTACTTAATTTTTTTATCTATTTTTGAGTTTTATATTTATATCAGGATACATACTATGCATTATGCAATCTATTTTATTATTATAAATTTATGTCAAAATTTAGTGATTTTTATTAATTAATCTAAAAATAATGATAATGATAATAATAGTGATGGTTGGACAATTTTAATTATTTTAATTATTATTTTATTATATATATAATGAGATCAAAAAATTTAATCAACAATTACGATATCTTAAAGTTTAGGCACTCGATTCACACCAAATTTAAATATATATAAAACTATGTCCTTAGATCATATCAGACAGTCTGATTTAAAATTACATGGCCTGATTCTACGATACACCGACTTGAATGATTATTCTTATGTTGCGAGTACGATATCTTGATATCCGTATATCCAATAAGTCTAAAACTTTACCAAAAGTATTCTTTTGTAAGTTTGATCATATCTAACGGTCTGATCTGAATTTTGATGGTCCGATTAACCTATGTTATTCAACAATGTATGATAATAGTAACATCAATGTAATCTAACATTTATAAATATATAAATTTACTGCATTGTGAACATATATTAATTTGAACTATAAAATATTCTTATATATTTCAATTTTCATTAGTTTAAATAATTGATACTTTTCTATAATTTTAAATTATTCAGTATGATTTTTTTTTTGTACATTTTACTAATTATATTAGTACTAAACTGATCAGTAGTTTATATTTAGAACAATAAATTAAAATTTCATACTATATTTTGGTATATTTATAATATAGTATACACTATACAATCTTTTTTATTACTTATAAATTTATGTAAAAAATTGGTGATTCTCATAATTTCATTTAATATAATAATAATAAAAAAAAAAAAATCATCTTGAGCTCGAGTTCGAGTCAGAAAATTCAAAATCCCCCTAGTCTAAACACAAGTGCACACAAGAATTTTGAAGACAGTAAATGGTTATAAGCAAGAATTTCAAGAATGCAAATGCTTATTCACAACAATAATAGCAAGAATACTAAGTATACAAAAAACGGATTATTTGCAACAGATTCAAAAGAAAATCACACAATTTTTGCAGATTAAAAATCGAGGTCTTCCAACCTAATACCCGACGACCTCAAGGGTCTGGCCAAGTGGGAGTTCACGGGGAATTAAACCACAGTTAAGAGTAATAAAATTTCAGGAAGATAGTAGCACAAAGCCGAGAATAATTTCGTACAATTATAGAGGATAATTTTCAAAAAAAATTTGCACAAAGCGATATCAGAAATAACAGCAAGTTTCAATAGAAAACATGGCGGTTCTTATTGAATATTTTCAGCAAATATTATAATATCAACAAAGGAAATAGCACCAAATTTATCACAACAAAAAATTGCGCTAAGCGAGAAAAAGGTGAGATATACCGTAAGATCTTCGAGATAGAACTCAGGCTCTGATACCACTGTTGGGTGTAGGTCCTAATTACTATTACAGAATAAGTGGGTATTAAACCCTTAAATTACAAATGGTTATGAAAATTATAGATTTACATACACAAAGTAAAAGCAGTATAAAACCGAACACTAAGAGGCTTAGAGAGCCAAATTCGTATTTTGGCTTTATTCACGATCACGGAGATCGGCAACCTAAAATACACCCACGGTTGCTCAAGTTCGGTACTAAGCCCTTTTGTAGCACCCCCTTCGCTACAAGTGCTATATCTACGCTAAACATCATACTTATAGTAATCCCTGTATTTATAAACATAAATGCACATAATAATTTAACCCATATGCCATATGTATACATAACCCCAACGTCATAACAAGCGTAATGAACCTACATCATCATATATGCACATAAAACACTACAAGTAGTCCATCACTGGTAATCTCCATGCTTACGCTCTCTCTATACAATAAAATATGATCTGTACTCTAACTGACAACGAGGAGAAAACAGCATACTGGCCCGACCTGCCTGAGTATAGCGCGTGGACCTATTCTTCAACAGTCAGACACCTCAAAGTCTATTCCTGAAAGAAAATGTCAGCAGGGGAGTGAGCCCGTCACTCAGTAAGCAAATAACCAGCCCTATCTATATATGTATACCACATATAACCTCAAACAAGATAAATAGGCAAGATGCATAAAACACAACCCAAACAAGATAAATATGCTACACGCATGGAATACAATCAATTTGCTTCCACATAATCATCTTTATTACACCACATGACTATCTCATAACAAGACAATCAATCAAACTCCATTTTTTCCTAGTTTGCTTACCAGAAGGTGATTTGTGTTTTTCCCGACAACTCAATCTCACCGTTATATAAATTTTAGTGAACCCCCTTGATAGCCGGCTCATCAATCTCATTTCGCACATAACATTTTCTTTTCGCACATAGCTGCTTCATTTCGCACATAGCATTTTCTTTTCGTACATAGCACTTTCTTTTCGCACATAGCACTTTTCATATTGCCTTATAGGCTTTTCAACACATCAAGGAGCATTCACACCACAATTATATTCAATTTTCACCACTCCCTCATTTCCACATATCACCATTCTTGTAAGCAACTAGTAACGTAAAATAATATAGCAACATATTCTCATTCCAGACATCCACAATATATCAGACAACGATCATATATTTCAACGCATTTCCTCATTCCACGCATACAATACCGTTAATCAAATCAAATCATCCATCACTCATATACTTTCAGATAAATCAACATCAGCATGAACCACAAATTCAGATAACAGTAAAACCATAAATAAAGAAGACATATATAGATAATACTAATTATTTACTTACCTCGCCCTTACCACGCCTTTATCTATTCAATAGGTAGTGGTTCGGTCTTTTCACTTTACCCCCGTATCCTATAATGAGTTATACCATATACAGTTAATATATCGAGAATATCATAATTTCTTTTAAATATAATATTAAATATTATTCGTACAATTTCTAATAATTCTTTAATATTTCATTTCTATCAAAATACAAATTTTCGTTTTTCCTCTTTATTAATATACCATTTATTAAATATAATTTTTGAAATATTTCTATGAATTTGTTATCAATTTCTCGCTACTATACAATTTAATTACATACAATATGTAGAATTGCATATCTAGTTAACAATTCCGATGGAATCGTATCAATTAGCTATAGCAATATTCAAATCTAATAAATTTAATAATTTAATTAACCAACGATATCATCTTTATATCCGATTTGATATTTAATCCGACACTATTTTAAATAGCCAAACTCGTAAATTATTCCGATTAAATAGTACATCACTTAGTATAAACAATATTTAATAAACGGACTAATTAAATAATATAATTATATAAATTTATAAAAATTAAATTACAATTCGTACCTTTGTTTCTTCCTCTTTCTTTTCGCTGAACTTGTGTGTGTGTGTTATGTGTATATTTGTATGTGTATACAACTACAAAATAAAAGAAAAGAAAAGGAAAGAGAGGGTGAGGCGGTGGGAGGTGGGCCACAGCCCACTCTCATCTCTTTCTCTACTCTTTCATCTATATACATATACATATATATATTATTACTTACATATATATAATAATGTTATTATTTTATTTATTTAATTAAACTTTTCTCAAAATACCATTTACGTCCTTCCTAATTTCTTAATTAATAGAAATTGTCACAAAATATTATAACGAACTCCAATTTAATTCGTTCAAGCTTTATTATATTCTAATTATGGCCCATAATTTATGTACTAATTAACTAAATTTCATAAAAATTTACCAATTAATCTTCCAATTATATATTATAATTTTTGGGGCGTCACACCTTTGGCCACAAACGCCCCTTTTTCGCACACTTAGTGATTCACACACTAAGTTACCCACAACCACGAGCGACAACATATTTAAGGTGGCTTTGGTTCCAGGTGCCAAGGTAAAATGATGGCGGTTGAAGTCCCAACAAGCATGGGAAAACCACAAGAAATGAAGAAGAGAGAGAGCAGAGGAGAAGGTGCTGTAAAATGGGAGAAGAAAATGGACGGTAGAAATGGTAGGGTAAATCACATTTATGTAGTGAGTCAAACCGGGTCGGGTGGCTCGGGTCTTGAGTTGTGGGCTTGGGCCATAAAACCATGAGCCTTTCAAGCGGGTGCATTTGGCCTACCTATTTTTGGTCATGGGCCATCAAAATTTTCCAACAATATTGGTGTCCGAGAAAAAAAATCATAATATCTGATTAGAATAAATATATTCTTAGTTTATGATGACAATTAACTTCGATTCAATGCATGACACAGGGATTACGCTAGTATAGTTTAGATTATAGAACGTTTCTTGAAACTTTAAAGAGACTCACAGAATTATAGTTATTAATTTATTTGGTATGTGGACTTTTACTTGAAAACAAATCAACTACGGATGCGGTTAAGGTTTTTTTACCAAGGAATAAATCGAGAATTTTATCTCGGCACAATTGCACACCAAAAAACCTCAACCACATCAACTACAAAAAGATAGGCTCATAGCAATATATATTTTCAACGGATTTCATGCTTAGTTGCAAAATAGATTAGCCATGGCCTTTTGCAACGGAATGTTGTTCGTTGCTATAGGTGTCACTATTATATAGCAATAATTTTTTTGGTTGTTGCATAATTTTGCCATGATTATTTATCCATTGTAAACTTTCGTTGCAAAATCCGAATCAAAAATTTTGACTTTTCATATTGTGCAAAGATATATTCGTGGCAAAGTTGATGGCCATCTCGTTGCAAAATATTTTTTGTTTACAACAATATTTGCAACGAAGAGTCATTGCAATATTGGAACGTGTTTTTTCCAACAATAGTCCATTGCAAATATTGCAACAAAATATTTTAATATAATTCGTTCCAAAATAATTTTCATTTAAAATGGCATTTGCAACGAAAGTTGTTGCAATACTGCAATGCATTTTTCACAATGATATTACGTAACAAATTTTGCAACGAAATATTTCTAAATCTGTTGCAAAGTCATTTTCGTTTACAAGGACATTTGTAATAGAAGCCATTGCAAAATTGCAATGCATTTTTTTAATGACAATTCGCTGCAAATAGTTTTTCTTTGCAATAACATTTGCAACATAATCATTTTAATTTTTTTCATAATTTTGAAATTTAATATTTAATAATAAAATTATATTTAATTTAAATTTAATAATTTATAAATTCAAATATGATAAATATTTAAGCAAAACTACATATAATAAAGATAATTCAACACGATTCACCAAATAAAAGTGTTAAATATTAAAGTATTCATAATTAAAAAGGGAGATCATGTACATTTTCATGGTCTTGTTTTGCCTGGGCGTGGTTTTTCCCTGCACTGGAATTTGCCATGAAAATTAAAAAAAATTGCAACTCGTTGCAAAGTCGTGGCAAAAGCCATTGTAAATTTGCAGCGGGACGTATCCATTGCAAAAATTCCGTTGCTATAAGATCATTTTTTGTAGTGACACATTTATTAAATATTGCTTTTAAGGGGTTTTATTCAATAAAATTAAATCGAATAAAATTTTAGTAAATCAAAACTTTGACACTCTAAAATACCATACCAAATATCAAACTGAAATAAATTTGTTCAATTTTTATAATTATTGATTTTTTTTTTGAAATTTCAATTTGATCTGTAAAAATAAATTCTTTTACAAAAAATTGTAAAATAGTTAAAACTTAAATATTAAAAATTGTAGTTATATTATTTATTTATTTATTAAGTAAAATAACAAAATACTGTATAAAGCAATTATAGATATAAACATATGTACATAAAATAAAATAAAATATACAAAACTAATATTCATATTCAATATTGAAAATTAAAATCAGATCAAATACAAATTTTCGTAAAAATAAAAGTCAAACACTTGACAATTTTTTTTCAATTTCGCTTAATTTGGTCGGTTGACCAAACCTTGAACACGGACGCTACTTATGTTTGATCAGTAAAATATTTGAAAAAAGAATAATTATTAAAGTCTAATAAGGGAAAAGTATTATTCAGTCCGCTAAGTATGCCTAATTTTAATTTTAGTCCGATAACTATGTCTATTTTTGTTTAGATTCAGTAACTTATGAAATTGCTTATTTTTAGTCCTCTGGCAGATTTTCGTACAATTTTATCCCTAAGAGCGTATATGGACTAAAACTGCCTTTCAAAAATTGCATAGGGGTAAAATTGTTCGAAAATCTGACAGAGGACTAAAAGTAAGTAATTTCGTAAGTTACTGAACCTAAACAAAAATGGACATAATTATCGGACTAAAATTAAAATTAGGCATACTTAACAGTCTAAAATAATACTTTTCCCGTCTAATAATTAATAATTACATTTGACATAATAACTATAAATACTACTCACCAAAAACTAGCAAATAATATTTGGAGTCAGTTAAAAAATACTATGAATAATATAAGATACAGTACTTTCAATGTTGATTAATAGCCATATCACATTTGCCTAAAGAAAACATGGAAGACCTTAGAATTTGTTAGGAAATATTCTTCATACTTATCTACTTTTGTTGGGCAATACTTGAGAAGAAATTATGTGGATGGGATTTTTTTTTTTATTGTAAATCATAATTTATCCCCCATTATATTTAATATATAAAAAAAATTACACACATAATATACGTATATTAAAAAAAACGACCTCGTATGAGATTTAGTATAATTACGAACACCTTCTTGTTATTTAAAAATTTTTAAATACCTCCTGATGCTCAATGAAATTATGTAACCATTGGATGGAGGTATGATATTGTCAACTTTGCTCTTACTGTATTTTTTTTTTAAAAAAAATTAAAACTTTATAAGAAAATCAGACGGGGTGGACGGAAAAATTTAAAAAATTTTCCACTTAGTCTATAAAAGAATTAAAAAAATCTTAAAAATAAATAAAATTATAGTTCTTAAGCCACAACGGCAGTTTGTTTAGTTCAGCACACAAAAAGGGATGAAAGTCCAAAAGAGACTAACAGAGTGGACTAATTGTTATATCGTCGTTAGAAATAAGAAAGTATTGATTATTTTTTTAAAAAAAATAAAAAATATTCATAATTATACAAAATTTTAGGGGTGATCGTATTAATTTATCCGAAAAAATTAGAAGATGGGATACAATTTACAATAAAAAATTCTCCCAAAATTGTGACCGTACATTCAGAGATCAGGTGTGGCCCTGGTCAACTATCATCAGACGTCTGCATTACGTGGCGATCAATTCAACCAATGGCACCGAGTAGTTATATTTGGAAGTCAACCTAGTGGCGGCCCATACTCGCTTAGATTTTGCTTGGAATGTCAGCACACCGTTGATTATTTATTTGGTGAAGTTGCTGTGATGCACACGGACGGCCTTGATGGGCCCAGCCTGTCTGGATGCAAAACTGTTTCCTGTGGGCTAATTGATGCGATCCCACTATGCTAATGCTCAATCAATTTCCTACTTATTACGTAATCTTGACCTAATGTTTGCACTTTAATTTAGATTATTTTTGCATGCCACTCTTTTATTTATATCCAAATTAGGCCTAAGTTTCAAAGAATAAAAGAAAATTTAATAATTGTGACGGCACGTAACTTAATTAAATTAAAAGGATAATTACATCCATTTCATGAGGTTCGGTGTTCAAGATAATTACACTATCCTCTCTTATGGTATGAAAATTAAATTTAGTAGCCGTGCGATTTATTTTCATTTCTTCTTTATTTAAAATCCACTGATTTTGTTGATATTATTAAACAAATGAATGAAAATATATTTTTATCATCAATTGACTTATTACCGACTTATTGCGGGTCAAATAATTTTTTCCGAACTAAACTACCCTTATCACGATGAAGATATACCTCGTCATATACATTAACTTGTGAAAATATATAAAGGTAATTTGATTATAGAATAATTTATTTGACCTTGTACAAATAGGAAATAAGTCAATTAGGGTACATTTGCATTTTTATCCAGTTTTTTTTATTAAATATCAGTAAATTTTGACTAGTAGACGGCCTTATTTGTTACACAAAAATAAATTTTAGAGGTAATAGATGTAATTTTTCAGACCACAGGGGGTCTAAGTGTAATTGCACCAAATCTTAGGGGAAGGGAGCATAACTATCTCTTGTTGTAATTAAACGTATACCTCTTGTGGTTTGAAAGTTTACATTCAGTACTTCTAACGTTTGTCTCTATTTGACAAATTAGCGTGTGACCAAACTACCCACATAAGGGTTAAGATTATTCCTCACATGTATTAGTGTGTGAAAATATAAGAGTAGTTCGATTAATAAAAACTTTGTTTGACCTATATATAATAAATCAGTAATAAATTAATTAGGGATAAATATGAATTTTCATTAATTTTTTTTTTTGCCAATATAAGCAATGAATTTCGACTGATTAATGAATATATTGGTTAGATAAAAATAAACGCCAGGAGTACTAGATGTAATTTTTCAAGCACAAAAAAAATTAAATCCCTAAATAAAATCAAAATTTTACTTTATCGAGTATATTTTACTTTTTATTGAGGAAATCCAACTTTAGACCTAAATAAAGAAAAATTTAATGAATACGATTGACACGTAACGTACCATATTAAATAAGAATTTTGTGTGATTAATCGAACAAGTATATATATATATATATATATATATACTTTGACTTACCAAAGAATAATAATCACATTTTGTTCGAAAACTTAATTATGATCAGACATATAACTTATCATATTTAAAATCGATGATCTCGTAAGAGATAAGAATTAGGGAGCAATTATTCTTACATTATTTACACATATATATAATGATGAAATGTGAGAACGACAATTAATATATCTTAATATTTTCGACACAAAGTCTTTTAATATAATTAAATGACAGTTATTGTACGATTGCTTGCAACAGGAAAAATAAAAGGGATTGCACCATAAACTCCACCGCGTTGATTAGATAACCTAAATATTAAGCAATACGGCATAAAAAACATAGCTATATTATACTAATATATATAGACAAAATTACATTTTTGATCCTGTAATTTTAGGTCTTTAGCACTTTTGGTCCTGTAGCTCACTCAATTTACACATTTAGTCCTTTTTTTAATGAACTTAGTCCTAAGCATCTCACATTTGGTTATGTTTTGTCAAATTTAGTCATGTGTTGACAATTTAGTTCCTAACGACCTAAGTCAAAAGACAAAAAATGAGACTTATTATAGTTTGAAAAGGATCAAAATTGCCAACATAGGACTGAATTTGTCAAAAGATGAGTAAATGTGAGATGCTCAGGATTAAATTTGTCAAGAAAAAGACTAGATGTATAAATTGAGTAAATTATAGGACCAAAAATATAATTTTGTGTATATGTATATATATAATATTCTAATTGAGGCTGCTACAGCACAGGGAAAACAATAGCGGATACATGAAACCAGTTCAATGCCAATCCACACGTTGGATTTGGCTGGATTAATTTGTCAACGGTTTTGATGACATGAATTTTTCCGAGTGGATTTCTGTCTCTGTCTCATATAAAAACCCGATTTCTCCACATTTCATTTGCATCATGCACCGCTTTGAGCATTCAAGGCAGAGAAAAGCACGACTTAAAGCACAAGAAAAAGGTTGAAGGAGGAAATGAAGCTAATTTGGTCCCCGGAGAGAGCCTTAAAAGCATACCTCGACACTGTAAAATCGGTTAGTATGAACCCAACAGAGGTAGTTTAGTTCGTATGTTGTTCCTTTAAAAGGGAAGGAAACTAAATTGCTGTTAGTTGTTGTGCAGTGTGAGGTTTCCCAAGAACCAAGTGTAGCGGAGGTTGTCTCGGCCATGGCAGCAGGATGGAACGCCGGACTAGTAGTGGAGACGTGGTCGAGGGGCGGTGAGATCGCCACCAGCGTCGGCCTGGCAGTTGCTGCTCACCACACAGGGGGAAAACACATTTGTATAGTTCCTGATGAAGAGTCAAGGGAAGAGTATGCAGAAGGGATGAGACGATTTGGGCGGTCGGCCTGTGAGACGATAGTAGGGGATGCCGAAGAAGCAATGGATGGACTAGAAGGGATTGATTTTCTTGTTGTGGACTGCAAGGGAAACAATGAGTTCGGGAGGGTGATAAGAGCTGCTAAACTAGGCGAAAGAGGGGCTGTTCTGGTGTGCACAAACGCAAGCTCGAGAGCTGGCTCGGATTTCAGGTGGAGTAGCGTGCTGGATGGGAGGTCGAGGGTTGTCCGTTCGGTACTTTTGCCGGTGGGGAAAGGGTTGGATGTAGCTCATGTTGGAGCGACGGGAGGAAGCTCCGGCAGAGAGAAGGGCCGGAGCAGGTGGATAAAACGCATTGATCAGGATTCAGGTGAAGAGTTTGTCATCCGGAAATGATTGTTTTGTCCGTAGAAATGCACGTAGTGGGTTGGAGTTAGACTTAGATGTGACATTTTTTTGTTCTTTTATTGTTGGTTCTGCATATAACTTGTGAAAAATTGTGTATAGATTGATGGGCAGTATTTTGTACTGTAGGTAATACTGGTTCTTGCGAGTAATATGATAGAAGTGAAATCTTGGTGTAGCTACGTATGATTATCACTGAGTGGGTCTCTCTAGTTTCCCTGCATTATCAATGTTTAAAAAGAAAGAAACTAAAATGATTATACTTCAACGAGGCATCATTCTGCTGCCAAAATCTACGGTAAAGTAAAAAGGAGTGTATATATCAAAAAAAGCTCCTCGATTCCGACAAATTCTGCAGTACTTTTTTACATTACAGATCACCCTGAAAACTGAAGGATCAGAAAAAAGAACCATAATTTATAACACAACTATTAAGAGGTACAGGCAAAATTTCTGAAATCAAGAGATTCTTTTTTTCTTAAAAGAAAAAAAATATTCTGGAGCTCGTGGAGTTGGTTATCTAATGACCATAGAGTAAGAAAAGAAGATTTAAGCGCACAATTTTTCTGTTAAACCTAATAAGCTGGAAAATTATATTTGGGGGTCGACACAGAAAATATGAAGAAAGGGACATTTTAGCAGGAGGCGATGACAGTGTAAGCCACAGGCAACATCGAACATGCACGTCACATGAAAGCCACAGGAACAACAAACATGCATTGCACGAAGAAAGGGAAACTCAATTCCTTGACAACAATAATAATAATTGTTTCAAATAGAGGTAATTGTCAACTTATGAAGTAGACAAGGAGTTGAATCTGCCCAAGATGAAGTACATCTAAAGTTTCTTGCTAAGTCAAATACATAACAAGGCTAGTGCAAGAAAGTTTAAAGATCCATCAATTGTGTGTTTCTTCCTTCAGAGAGAAGTTGTGAATTGGTTTTAAAGGCTGGTACAGTTACTTGGCTGTTTGACAGAATCTTGGATTAAGAAACTGCAAAAACGTGGCATGAGACCTGTTGTCAAGAAGAGTAAACTGTGTTTCCTTCAGCATGTAAATGTATTCATAGACTATACTCTTTTGCTCCCACAAGTTAGTCCCAACCATCTCTGCTTCTTCGTAGAGCCTTCTTTTGTGATTGGACTTTTTTCTTGTCCAGTCGTTTTTGCTCAGCAATAGCAGACCTACGAGGCAAGAAATAGAACACCAATATATATTATTGGCTCCAGATTTTCACACAATGGTTTTTTAAAGACAAGATAACGAATTGCTACTATGCTAGAAAAGGACAAATTTGAAAGAAGAAACAGAAGTTGAAAACCCTGGAAAAAATGCATGGCAAAAATTATCTTCACAGCTAAGAGACAAAAAGAAAAAAGAGACAGACACACAAAAACAGAGGCAGAGATGATAAAAGTTGGTGCATAATTTAATTAGATGAGTTTCTTACAACTTGGCAATCCTTTTAACCGTCTCTTCTGAGGGAGGTGGTGGGACATATGAAGCAGCATCAATGATTCCCTGTCTCATTCATCCAAAAATGACGAAAATCACTAGAGAAGTGACTGTACTCAGATACCATCACCTAACCCGGTGACATTCCTATGAGATGGTATAGCCCATATTTTCTAGCCAGAAACTTGACAGAGTAATGCCTTCATTTTACATGTACCTGTAATTTCCCCAAAGCATCTTCAATGTTACCCCTAAAAACAAAAACAACACATAAGCATTTGCTCTAGCACAACAGAAAAGGAAAAGCATAATTAATTAGTGTGAGTGTTCACTTTTGAGTTCTAGTCTTCGTTGAAGAAATTACAATCTCCCCATCTTTGTTGATCCGGTTCTTCTCCTGTTACGGAAAGCACTTTCAATGTATAAACGGTAATGCAACTCAAGTACATGCTTCAAACTTGTAGCAAATGAAGATTGTGATATCCTAAGATGACCTTCATAAACTTGACAACATAAAGGACTAAAAGTAATCATTTCACAGAAAATTAATTATTAAAACCTAGAAAACAATATGAGATTAGGAAGAAGTCTTTGTTTTGCTCATAAATTTGATTCTTGTTTATTGTTAGGGATCTGACAGGCAGGATGGTTGTACTGCTGCATGTACGAGATTGGATGAGGTTCGAATGTCCGTAAGTGACTTCTTTTTAGAAATGATATGGAGTGACAAACTGAAGTGTCAAGGTAACAACCTAATTTTAGTAGTGTCAAAAATCAACCTAGAGTTAGAACATTTTAACAATAAGTACTAATCAGGCTAAAAGCAAAAGATAGCACACCATATTACACAAATAGCTTTAGCCAAATTATTGATGGTTGGATGATTTAAAGGAAAGTTTTGAGATTAGTTTTGAAATAGTCTGTTGGAAAAGGCTGGAAGCATCAAGATGGATAAATGATGCAGGCAGATAAAACCAATACAAACAGGAAGCCCATCAATTTAAGTAAAACTCGGAGCATAAAGAAGAGATGAGTCACCTTCTACTAGCTAACTCAATACCTTTCTGCTAAGGAGTTAGGATATCAGTTGACAGCACAGACAACTTGTTCTGTAATATAATCTTATGATATACAAGCTTTTCCCGTAAACATAAGAGAAAATGAAATCTGTTGCACTTGGATTTTAAGGAATTTATTAAGATGAACAACAATTCTTTACTTCTAATTTCATCTGATCCTACACTCTGAAGGGGGGAAACAATAGTCCCAACATTCTCACACCTATTTCGCCAAGAGTTAGCGAATCATGCAAAAGAAGCAACATATACATCCTCTAGTCAAGTAATATACCAAAGGATACATCTTCCAGTTAAATAATAAACTTGACGCATCATCATGCCAGATTGCATGAAATAGAACATGGCAACAGAAAAAATAATACTTCAAACTAAGCAAACAATAAACAAGTCAGAAAATAAGAAAACAATATCTCACCATTTGCATAATTCTCTCCCTCACTCTTTCACTTAACCAATGCGCATTTTTTACATTAAACCGCATGTCAACCTTGGTGTTCACTGCAGATGAACAAAATGTAATTCGTGCTTTCACCATGCAAAAGCTTAACTGTTAAAATTACAGATATGGTAAAAATGAGGCACCGCACACCTTTGTTGACATTTTGGCCCCCAGGACCACCACTTCTTGCATAGCTTATGGTAACATGGTCTGCAGGCGCAAAACACAACTTGAAGAATGTGCATGTGTTCATTTTTTAAGCCAGAAAAGAAATAGCCTACTCACTCCTTTTGCATACAAGTTTAAGAAAACCATCAAAATAAGAAGGAAACTCCAAAATAGCATCTGCTGAATAGTTAGGCAATATGTAGAACAATATAAAAATCTATTATGATCTCCAAACCACCTCTTCTACAACCTGTTATCCTAAAAGCAACAAAAACAAAAGAAAAAGTATGAACAAAATCTCCTTAAACTGAAGCACTTAATTAAGATAGAGAATCGGTCAGTCTGAAGAATAATTTCACGGACTGAGTTTCTTAGGAGCCAATAGTTGCCAAGTCACAAAGCCTAGATATCATGCAATAGATTATTAAACAATAAAAGAAATGCTCATAATAGTTGTTATAGATAATATACAAAAAAGAAAATGAATAAGATCCAATTTTCATTCTAAAGGATCAACAATGTATAGGAGAAACTTCTAGAATTCCAGATTTCGGCTCGAGATCTTCTATGGACAAAATTTACATATACCAACAGAGAGGAAAATATTGTAGGAATAAAACATCATAAGGAACAACCATTTTAAACAGCAACAAAGGGCCTACGGACCTTAAGAAGTGCAATGAGACTATGACTGGCAATTGTATATGAAATTGAAAAGGAAGAGTGAAAACAATGTGTAAATTTTAGCAGGCAAATACGAAGAACATCCTGAAATCAAGCATCCCAATTAATGGAAGAAGCACAGAACAAATGGATCATGTAAAACTTTTTCGATGTAACAAGAATAAGGTAACAACCAATGATGTTACTCAAAAATGATACGGGCCATCAGAAAATACTTTTTGTTTAAATGAAGAATCCTAACATAGCTCAGAAGAGACAGATCGCTAGTGCCTAAAAAGTAAATTTGTTGCTGGTAACCATTGTTAGAACTTTAGAAGCTACATCAACAATTTATTGCTGGGAACAGATACAAAATTTATTGGAGCTCTAGCAAAGAAACATACTAGGTGCTGCTCAAATTTATACACTATACTACGTTACTGTAGTTGGCAACTGTATTGACTACTACAAATAGCATTTGTGCACAGCAAACACTGTTTGGTGCACATAATGAAAAATGAAACTAAATCAATGGTTGTCTCACAGGAAGAAGAGCAATCTGAGCAAAAATGAGCCAAATAATGCATCAAGGTCCTCAATGTTTTCTACAAAATCCTTATATTACTCAATGAGCTTAGCTTGCACAGTGAATCCATAAGATTTCATTACCAGTACTTTCAAACCCCAAGGAAAATTTCAGTTCCGCCACCTGATCAACATTTTAACAGTGCAGTATTGGACCCCTAAAAGTTGGTTCACGGAATTGTTCAGTAAGAACTCCAATTAAATTTAAGTATCTAAAATTCCATTCCAAAACTTCAATTTGGTAGCAGTGTTAATGCTAATCATAATCAAATTCAACATCCAATAAGACACAGTACTTCAATAACACAGCTGAATCTAGCTTCATAAACTCACAATCAACCGTTAGTGTCTAATGGATATATAGAGTCAGAACCATCACCATAACCAAAAACCAAAAGTTCCTCTTGCTCAAACACAAGTAGAACAAAATAATTCCCCAAGATAAAACTTTACCGAGAGTTATTTTGGGAATGGGCTCAGCACCACCTCCAGCAGCTTTATATCGCTCCTCGGCCTCATTCACCAGCCGCTGAACCTCAGCAAGCCGAGCCGGAGACTTTTTATCCTCGCCGCCAGATTTCGTCGCGGCCCACCGCACAACACAACGTTCAATCGGCAGATGGGCGCCACCGAAACCAGTGAGCGGCAGAGTAGTACGAAAGAAACGAACGGGTATGTGGGAATGAAGCGTGGGCATGAATATCGATCGACCAAGCATCATCGTACCACCAACAGCTTTCATGGCTGCCATTATGAAGTTCCGATTACTATTAAAAACAGGAAAAATGAATTCATTCGATTCAAAGAACAAAAAACTGTAAGGAAATAGTAGCCACAAATTGAGTGAAAAAAAAGTTAAAATCAGTTGGAAGCCACTCCTTATCAGTTATCAGAGCCAAGTTTCCATCCTGAGATCTTTGGGTTATGGGCCCACCACACTTTGTCTGTGCCACTCTGATTTTGTTGAAAGGGAAAAGGATTACAAGTTTTTAATTGTTTACCACGATGGGCCGGGGAAGACGGTTGGACTCACTCTGTCTCGTGCACCGTTTGGTAAGTCCGGCCTAGGCAGCATAGCTCATTAAATGTCGCGTGTAGGTTCGGCCTACCCCTATCTCAATTTCTTTTTAATAAATTAAATTAAAAAAATGACGAGCAAAACATTGTATCTCGATTTCTTATCATTCACTATTTGGCTCCTTTGTGTACCACATATGGCACGAGCACAATCTTCAATGATTTGATGGAGAAATACGCGGGGCACCTTCCGTAGGAAAACTTATTATTGAAGATGTCCGACAACGGATATTTAGTGTTGATTTACCTCATTCTATTAGTGCTCGTGCACTTTTTCGTTTATGGCGGATCCCTTGTCTATCGAGGTGACTGCCTAACCTTTCATATTGTATTGTATCAATGTATTACCATTTATTTAATAAAATTTAATTAATATTTATAAATAGTGGATCAGAGCTAGAGAAATGGTGAACGTAGGGAAGGAGAAACTATTGCTGTTGAAGGTTCGGGTATTGAAAGGATCGCATATGATGTGATTTTGCAACTCCACAACTCCGATCATCCAGGCATGAACCTAATTTCCACGCCTTTGGATGGTAAAAACTACCTTGCTTGGAGTGGAGCAGTTCGACGAGCTTTATGTGCAAAGTCGAAGCTAGAATTCATCATCGGCACTTGTGTGAAGCCTGTAGGAGATTCATAACTGGTAGAGCAGTGGATTTGTGTAGATAGTACAGTCACTTTGTGGCTGGTTAATGCGACGAAGAGCCTATGGAATGCGCTCATGAATTGATGTCAACTTGAAGTTTATGGGTCGAACTTGAACAACGGTATGGCAAATGTAATGGACCTCTCTCGTACCAACAGCAACGAGAGATCTCTTCAGTAGCGCAAGGAGATATGTCAGTAAGTGACAATTACAATAAAATCAAATTACTATGGGATGAATTAGTGTTGTTGACACGTTTGCTTGAGTGCACATGTGGTCGTGAATGCACTTTTGGACTTGATTGAGCAAAATCATTTGATGCAATTCCTTATAGGTTTAACTGATAAATTTGACCAGTGCTAGAAGCCAGATTCTTGTTATGGATCATTTACCAAGTGTGAACAAAGAATACTCAATTGTACTTCAAGTGGAAAAACATCGACAAGAGCATATGAACTTGAATTAATTGCAAGAAGGTGTAGCTCTATCTGCTGGAATTTGAGAGAAGGAAAGATAATGTACCGAAAGGAGGGAACTATAAGAAGAAGGCTAGGAAAGATAAAAGGAACTTGAGGTGTGAGAATTTTGATAAGGCTTGTCATGGCATACGGAGTACCGAATTTGTACAGAGAGCTACAAGATCAAAGGCCGAAGACTCAGTGATATACAGTGATGAGAAGACGGAGAACAAGGAATGACAGATTGAGGATAAAATTTATGGGTCTGAGGTTGTAATGGAAGTCATGAAGATGCTTGTAGGTGTGTGATTCAATTAAAATATAACACAGTATGCTTTGTTGATCATGCAGTGCTGCTTTGAGCTCTGTACCTTGGGGAGCTAAGCTATGAACTTGTGCATTCGGATATATCGAAAATTTTGTATGAAAAGGCAACTATTCTCTATCATCGTGAATATAGAAAAGTTGTCCTATGGTTATATGTGACAAATATGAGAGTATCCTTTGGAGCATTAGAAAATGATACATGTCAGCTCGAAAAACTTATATAAAAGGTTAATTACGCCTAGCCCATTTTCAAAACAGCAAAATTACACTTAACTTTGAAGATTACAGCTAAGCATTGTCTGAAAATGCCCCAATTTTATATCTGAAAGAGATGAATTTGTAATGCTCGTATAGTTAAAAAGATGTCTTTCTAGGATTATTTTTTCTTCTTTTCCTTTATTCAATATTTTGAGATAATGCCTGGAGGATTTGATCATGAGGATCTTTATACTTTTAAGATGGATAGATAGAACTAGGCCTTCTAGGCTTTATTAAGTTTATTGCCAATGACTTGTAAGGCAGTAGTAAAGCAAGCTTTCCGGTTACCATCTTAGAAACCATCAAAATGTTTCTCTTTAGTAATTGCTTTCTAGACATTTCTTTTTTATATATTTCAATTATGCAACACTAGATGAAGGGCTTGCATAAAACATTTTAATGCGAGAATGGATGAAAATATATATAGAAAGATAAAAACCCCAGAAAATGGCTACTTTCCCCATCTCCAGTAGCTACTTCCAATATTACTTTGCCCCCTTTGAACTATATGAACATGATGCTGATGCTACAACAAGTTGCAAAACATTTTCAACTGACCGGTTGGAGGGGTAGAAAACTGGGTGATTCCAATTTTTTACCGACTTTTTCTGTTTCTCTCTCTTTCTTATTGCTGTATTTTACATTCTAATTTTCGCTTTACCTTTTGGCAGCCATACTACCAGAAGATGATCTTGCTCAGCCTGTTCAGGTGCCTAAGGATAAGATTCTTGGTGACATTCTCCCCACTGGATTTGATGAAAAATCTTGCCTTAGTAGGTATCAGTCACTCTTATATCGCTGAGGAGTACCCCGAAAAGCTTCCCCCCACCTCATATCCATGTTACGAAGCTATGAAGCTCTGCATAAGAAATGTGGACCCTACACAGCTTTGTGCAATAAAACCATGGAAGATCTTAAATCGGGCAGATACTTGAGCATATCTGACTGTAAATACCTTGTTTGGATATCCTTTAGTGGTCTGGGGAACAGGATTTTGACACTTGCTTCAGCTTTCCTTTATGCTCTTCTCACTGACCGGGTCCTTCTTGTTGATCCTGGAATTGACATTCCAGATCTTTTCTGCGAGCCATTTCCAGATGTCTCTTGGTTGCTTCCCTTGGATTTCCCATTGACTAGCCAGTTTAATGGCTTTAACCAGAAATCACGACAGAGTTAATGGAATTTGCTGAAGAGCAACTCCGTAGGTAATATAACTGGTTCAGCACCACAACCGTATGTCTATCTCCATCTGGTTCATGATTATGACGACCACGATAAACTTTTCTTCTGCGATCAAGATCAATCATATCTGCAGAAGATACCATGGCTGATAATGAAGACTGATAAAACTATTTCATCCCCTCCCTCTTTTTGATCCACTCATTTGAGCAAGAGTTGCATAATCTCTTCCCGGATAAGGAAACTGTTTTCCACCTCTTGGGGCGGTATCTGTTCCATCCTACAAATTCAGTGTGGGGGTTATAAGCAGATACTATGAAGCTTATTTATCTAAGGCTGATGTAAAAGTTGGAATCCAAATAAGGGTATTTGATATAGAAACTGGTCCATTTAAACATGTCCTGGATCAGATTTTATCTTGTACCATGAAGGAAGGTATACTACCACAAATTAATGAGCAGGAACCGATCATTAAACCTTCCGGAAAGCAGAAGACTGTATCTGTCCTGATGACGTCTTTAAGCGGCGGTTACTTTGAGGAAGTTAGAGACTTGTACTGGGAACATCCAACTGTGACAGGAGATGTGATTGAAGTTTACCAGCCAAGTCATGAAGGCCATCAACAAACCGAGAAGCAAAATCACAATAGAAAGGCATGGGCAGAAATGTATCTACTTAGCTTAACGGATAAACTGGCAACAAGTTCTTGGTCGACTTTTGGTTATGTGGCTCAAGGTCTTGGAAACCTGAAGCCATGGATACTCTACAAGCCTGAAAATCGGACGGCACCAGACCCACCATGTCGGCGTGCAGCGTCGATGGAGCCATGCTTCCATGCTCCTCCTTTCTATGATTGCAAGTTGAGGAGAGGTGTGGATACAGGTGCTCTTGTTCCTCATGTTAAGCATTGTGAGGATATGAGCTGGGGTCTTAAGCTGGTTGAAACAATGTAGTAAACTCTGAACCATTAATGCTTGCTTTTTCCCCCACGCATTCGGGTAAAGGTGATACATTCTTCGTAAGTATCCAAAAATGGTCAAACATACTAGGTTGTCTGTGGCGTACATGTTTCGTCTATATCAAGGCTTTGGCCCACAAGTGGTTATAATGGACATTGTCTGGAGGGTCCAACTGTTGTAGAATTCTTCCATTGTAATATATCTTTAAGAATCCGTGGCTTCATAATTCATTTCTTAAACAAATTTAGCCTTCTTATCACTAGAAATATGCTGGTATAAGTTAAGCTTTCAAGCTCTACAGCCTTACAATGTGGCATTAGTTTCTAAAGTATATCAGATTTCTCAGGTTGCTGTGGAAGACCCTTGTTTTGCTTGCTCTCTTTTCTAATTGTCTGATCCTGAACTATTATGTTTGAATAACCAACCAAAGTTATAACTAGCCAAGGTTGTAAGATTAACCCATCCTCGTAGCTTCTTTACGGTCCTGGACTGGTACTCATGATTGCCAGTAGTTGGAGTGCAACCAGCCAAGAACAGTTAGATCATCCTTTCAATTGAACAATAATTTCTAAGACCACCATATCTGGATTTCAACTGTTACACCTCTTGGTAGCTTTTCTTTATTTTTCGTGTATGGTCCCAGAACCATGGTGGTCCACAGAGCATAGAGCACACACTAACCCCAAGATGTTACAGCATTTGAACTGATAGAACCATCCAAATTCACAATAAATGAGAACTCTAACACGCAATGATACACTCTGAAGGCTGATTACTTACAATACATCAAAGCCTTGGCTAAAGATGATTTGTATGCATAGGGCAGAGAGGCTGAAGCACGACATGAATGTCTAAATTTAAAAGACCTCTATCACAGGTCTGCTTCTCATTCAACCAGCAGGGTGAACAACCATAATAGAATTAGATACGCAAAATTACATTATACGCATGATTAGTGAGAAAATTAACTTCATGCGTCTCCAATTTTGCCGGAAGGTTTAATCATAGGAAATAAGGCTTCTTTCAACTTAATGCCTTCCATTTGATAATTTATTCTCTGGTGGAAATTTGAGGGACGTGGGATTTGCAATCTGGGATGATTTTTAGCAAAAGGCAGACACCCAAGAGTTACACGGTTGACATACATTAACATAGAACGTGCATCTTTTAAGGAAAAACATCATCCAACCATTGATCTAGAAGGTGAAGTCATTGCTGGGTTCCATAAATATGCTATCGTTTTTTGTAGGCAACATGTGATTCAGCTCCACATATAAGATCAAGTTTCTCAGTTCTTCCTTCCTTCAGACAAGATAATGTGGTATCCATGCCTGAATTTGTCAATAGAAAAATAAAATTAGTATTATTCAAACTGTTATAAGGTACCATGTGGCAAATATCATCATGTGTGGTGAGAAAGAACTGGGGATACTATAAACTCACGTTGATTTAAATGGTGCACTAGTCACCCCAACAGGTGTGTTAAATGCGACCTCCTGGAAAGGGCCGGCCATCTTACCACGCGGAAACCATCCTAGATCTCCACCTTTCTTCCCTGATGGACATTCTGAATATTCCGCAGCTAACTGAAGAAGACAAACAAAGAAAAAAGGATAGAAACTAGACCTCATATTTCATGCAATAAATGCCTAGTATGCATCTAAGTATTACAGAACTTTAACATCCATCATTTAAAGTGTCTATAGAAAGTATGAGGTCCTTGTTATGTGATTGCTTGAATATAAACTAAAGTGCGTAGTTTTACTTTAAAACTGCAGATGCAAATTACTACCAATTGGTTTGCTCTTCCTACATACTGAAAGCAAGAGATAAGATCGAATATCAATACCTTAGCAAACTCAGCTGGTGGAACCTTGTCTCCATTACTGAGCCAACCATCCTGTAGCTTCTTATAGGCTTCATTAATCTTGCCTTGCTTCTCGCACAAGATATGCCTAGCTAATAAAGGTTAAAAGGTAGATAGGAATTATTAGTACCCAATTAGGTGACAATGCATATAATATCACAAATCTCAAATAATGTACAGGTTTCATTGAACAAAGGTGTGATGGGTAGAAACCTTTGACATATGTGCAAGTCCCTAGACCATCTCCCTTCCCTCCTTTTCCTTTACCCTTTGATCCACCGTCATCACCTCCCCCTGCTGGTTGTTTTCCCTTGCCTTTCCCCGCTGAATCCTTAGGCTTGGAGTCCTTTCCCATTACTGTAAAAAGGTATAGAAATAGCATAACGAGATGGCCCGGAAGATGAAAGGATAAATGAAGGATAGACTAACATTTGCTTTATTTCTAAGATTCAATATACAAGTTCAACTTCAATCATTTCACAACTGGGTGATTGGAAGCAACGTTTTGCTGATCCTTCTCAGGTTTATCTATCTGAAAGATTTTCACAAATAACATAGGGCAATGATTCTGATCCTAAAATATATAAAGAATACGAGATTATAGCCAAGTTAGCTTGAACAGACGCTTCAACATTGCTCACCAATTAAATCATAACTTTAATCATAATCATTAACTTTAAAAACTGTTTTAGAATTATAAACTAGACATAATAAGCTTTGCAAGGGTGTATGCTTTCTGTTTCAGATTATAGGAATTAATTTTATTAAAATCCATCTTTGCCATTTACTAGATTTTCCTTGACAGCATCTCTGTCTCAAATCATAAATTTGTTTCAAGCAAAAATACAATTGATAAATGTGCCATTTTTACATCAAATATTCTCATGTATCTCTAGTTTCATTTACAACAAGAATCATACTAATTGGATTTATATATAATTAGTTATTCAAGTTTTAGTACAATCTGATTTACAGTGTTATAAATTCGTGGACATAATATTTGAAATTCTCTCGAAACTTATATACTCTTTAAAAAATTGCAATATTTTCAGAATATAATCCCCTATATGTCTGGTTTCAATTTACGAAAGAATCATACAAATTAAACCATTATAACTCAGGTTACAAGGTTTTAAGTACACCTTGTCTGATTTATTGCAGAAACAGGGCAATAGAAAGTTATCTCCAAGTTACCCATTAAAACGAATGATTCAGCTCTTGCTCAAAACCATAAAGTTTCAGTAGACATTCTGAAGTTTTCACAGAAATAAGAACTAGCAAATTTGAACTAGTATATCTCAAGATAATCACGATTTACAGAGGCTGATCGAAATAGGGTTTCTCCCGATGCCGTTCTTCTATTTTAATCAATTTATTCCCTTCAATATCAATTCACACCCAGCTCCTACATGAATTTACCCAAGGAAAATGAAAAAGACTTACCAAATCAGTTATAGAAATTGTTTGAGCACCCCCAGAGTTCTTCCTCTTCTCTTCTCTGATCTTCTCTTCTCTCTCTCCGTCGCCTCTCTCTTTTCCCTTCTTCTTTTGGCTTCTAGACCATTCATTTATACAGCTAGTAGGAGAGTATATATATATATATTAATATAAATTGTATTTGTTCCCCCTCATCTTTCAAATTTTCATTTTTACCCCCACAAATTTCTATTGTTCAAATTTTCACTCACTCCAACAAAATTTCAATTAAACACTAAATATTATACACATTATCATACCATTGTTATGCTAATAAACGGTAATTATGTTTTAATGTGTGAGGATGTTAGAGAAAAGGTATACTCCTCATTAATCCTCTACCCTCTTCCGTGCTAGAAAGGAACAACACCATATAAACTACTTCAACAAACTGTGTGATCTGCCACAAAATATGAGAAATCCACTTCAAAAAATTCAATCTTCAATAGAAAAAATGAGATAACCTCTTGCAAAAATCTCAACAACCCATGTCTCCAAACTCAAATCCAAGATCAAGATGCCGACTTTCGAGATCCTACTAATATTTCCTTCATTTTTTCTTGATTCTTCCTTCCAGAAGGGAGGAGGTATGAAAAGATTCTGAAAGAAAATGGAGGAGAGAATGAGAAACTACAATAGGTAGGGAATAGGGGAGCTAATGGTAAATTGGCAGCTAAAATTTGTCGGAAAAAAGACAGGGCATAGGCCATCGAATAAAAGTGCAACCCAAGTGGTCGGCATTTATGTAGGCGAATAAAGGGCTCATTAATTTGGATGGTTAAAGCCGGAGTGGTCATTAGTAAACAAGACCATAATACATAACTTAATAAACAACGAGTTCGTTCAAAACAAAGGTAGATGGGCCACTGGGTCGGATTGATTGTTATTTCCACTTAAGTCACCTCTTGTAAATATGGCATTGTTGTGTTGTTTAAAAGTAATTTTTTTATCGTAAGATTTTTGTTAAATTTTTATCTTAGTTTATATTTTGCTTTTAGTACCTTATCATTTTTTGTGGTTATTTTAGCTTTTTTAGTTAAAAGCTAAGTTTTTTAATCAAAATGTTATTTAAGTAATTTGTCACTCGTAAATATTTGAAGACCCTTCTATATACTGACATTCTCTATGTCACAAAAAATACAAATCTTCAAATCATAGTCTTCTTTGTCACTTGACCAATGGAGAATATTAAAATTTCAAATGGTTCTTTATTGTCGTTGTCTGAATCAAATAATGGTTGTTTGAATTTGTTTCTCTCACGTCCCACGTCTTTTTTCTTTGATCTAACCCAATCTTTTTCATATTTATAAACTGTATGGATTTTGAAGTTTATTTGCTTCTTTTGGTGGTCATCGTTTCACCTATATTAAAATATTTTTCAGTAGATATTGAAGACATTAGCGATGTTAATAGATCATGTGCAATAGCAGAAAGGATTGAACATTTCAAAATATCAAATTCATCATGATCAGTTTCTAATGGTGGGTTTCCAACATCCCAAAACATCGGATCTATCTTGACCAGTTTCTAATGGTTGTTGTAAATAATGCATTCATTCATACTAGTGGGGCTTAACTCAGTTGGCGAAACTGAGACCTCATTACAGTAGTAGTTATTGGTTAGTCGTACATATGTGATATAAATATTGATGTATATTGACTTTTGATGATTAAAATTCATAATGCAATTGTAACCGATTAGTTCATTAAAAACAGATATTAATTCATATGACATCATATGTATAGTTGTTTTAGTTTTCTTTAATGCATTTAAATTAGCAAAAGTTCTTAATGCTCGACTTGAGATGTAGATACATAAGAAAATTCATGTGTGTGAGATGAATAAGATGAATGTAGCTGGCATATGCCATCTTTCTTCCAAAATAGTGCCACCCCCATCTTAGTTGTCCATTGACCGCACACAGACCTAAAAGACAGCAAAATTATTCCTAATCCACTCAAAGCAACATTGACCACGCTTGATCTCTATCAGAAACATGAATAGTAGATCTTAAACTCAAAGAGTCTCTCCAAGCTTACGGACTATCCAGGCTGTTCATAAAAACCCGATAATTCCAAACTAATGCATTCATTGCTCTTGGCAGCCTTCACCAATGTAGAAATAATAAGACTATCATCACATATATACTCCCAACTCCCCCTACACCACCTTCTCCTCTCTTACCCGTTATAACTGTTAGTCCATCCCTTCTACTTAATCCTATCCCCCTCCTCCGTGGCCTATTGCCTCTCTTATTGCGAAGTCCACTATGAAATTGGATGGAGATAGACACAAATTGAACAACCCCTTTGCCAGAGCTCTAAGATTAGACTGATTGGGGCCACGATAACGATGATGATATTGGCCAACCATCCCACTGTTTGGCCCCACCCATAACCACGCGGTCCATGAGTGAATGAGGTAAAAGACGGTTGGACTTTGATGCCGCTTTTTCCCTACTTCATGAGATTTCGTGGTTGGATGAGGGCAGTTCTGAGATAGGAGCATAACTTCCTAGGTCGAGACGGCCGAGATACGTAGTAGGTGATAGCGTGAGTTATCTAAGATATGTGGTTGGGGGCACTGCTGACTTGGGTATGGGCGGTCTAGTAAGTGAGGTGGGATGGGCTGTCTGTGGTATGGGCTAAAGACAAGAGGATGAACGAGCTGGATTGTGATTGGGTTCGGGAGTAGGCTCAGATTTAGTGATGGTCTGGGTAGGGATATGGCCTGATAGGCCAATGTTCTAATAGGCTGAGTAGTTAATGTATGCTCTCTACTAGACAAGTTAGATGAGTCATGTCTAAACTTAGTGGGCCGATTGGGCTCAAGTCCCTGGTCGGACAAAATGTCACTAGGTCCTCCAATTTGGATCAAAGGAAGTTTCGCAATTTGATCCGTGTTGACCACTTAGGTTGCCACCCCATATGAATCCCCATAATTGTCCCTTAGCCTTTCCGTTAGCCCAACAGGTTTCTTCCTAAGAACCTATAGCCTTTCAGCTGTTGTCTCTCCCATGATTTCTCATGCACCCAGGTCTTTAGCCCTAAACCCCCCTATGACTCCCTTTTTCAAGAATTGGGTTTCTCCTCCTCCAGCCGGAGCTCCCTCTAACCCTCCCCATTCTCCGTCAGTTTGCCCTGCCCCTCTAGGGATCCACCAACACCACATCTACCACCATTCGCCAGCCCTCGTCCCGTATAAAAAATTGAGCTCGCCTACCTTCATCATGGGTCTTGCATCCACAAATCATCTAGAGCTTTCGTTTAGTCGCCAGGGCCCCTAATGCCATTCATATAGTGCATTCCCTCGTTATGTGACCCAATGTTCCACAAGTGTAGCAAAAATTCGGTAAGCATTCGTAAGTCAACAATACCGTGATCTCTTTTCCCTAAAAATGTACCTTCATGACTCTCTTCAACAGTTGGCGAACATCAAGTGCTACCATAATCCCGCACACTTGAGGCCTACATAGCCTGGATGTTTGCAAGGTCTGAGTCCACATACCTGCCCAACTGTTGTCCTAGCAATTCATCCACCTCGTCATTCATTAAGCGAATTCGCAAACCATGGACATTGTATTAAGAATAACCGCGTTATGATCGAACGTCTAAGGACCACCTCTAGGAGCTCTATCTCGATCCACTTCATGGTTGAACCGCAGTAGAAACCTGTTTCCCTAAAGTACTTTAAGGTCCAACCCTCTCGCCGACAGAACCACATTAGTCAAAGTCATTCTCAGCACATCTAGTGGAACAACCCAAGGTGTTACAGCCAACCTACAAGTACAAGCACCTCTTGATTGAACCCCCCCCCCAGCAGACTTGCACCGATAGAGTCAACCCCATTCCTTCTGGTTTGATAGTCTGAACGACTTCCCCAGAGGAAAGACACACAAACCCAGAGGATAAAATACATACCACTCCCCTGTGATATCCAAAATGAGAAAATTACCTCCTTGTAAAAATAAATAATACCAAACCTCCCTATATTTTTTAAAATTGAGCAAATTACCCCCCTCACGCGATTCGTGAAGTGCACGTGCTTTTTTTTTTTAATTTCTTATTTTTTAATTTAAATTAATTTTATAACATTATTTGAGAACCGTTGAATTTGATTTGAATCTAAAGTCCAAATTAACTAGTAGATCAATGGCCCGAATTTTATTTTAATTCAAATCAACGGTCTGGATTTAAAATATATTTTCAAATTATATTCATAGAACTTTTAACAAAACATATATGTAATATACATTATATATAGTTATAATTATATATATAAATATATATATATATATATATAGAGAGAGAGAGAGAGAGAGAGACAAAGAGAAGGGTGACAACGACGACGACAATGGCGACCATAAGTGTCGAAGGGGTGGTGAGGTTTGAGCATTTGTCAGCAGCAAGCGGTGATGGGGAAGGGTTTCAGGGGAAGAGGGTGGCAACAGGAATGCGTTTCTGGGGAAGGAGGCGGTGACAATGGGGGAAGGGAGGGTTTCTAGCAGGAGGGGAAGGGTTCCAAGGCAGGCGTGGACAGTGACAGGGATGGGGGCTGCGGTGATGGGAAAAGGGAGGGTTTCAGGCGGCGTGGGCGGCGACGGGGATGGGGGCAGTGATGGGGGAAGGAGAGGGTTTCAGGCAGCGAACGGCGGTGGCGAGGGGTAAGTTTTTTGTTTTTAAATTATTTATTATTATAAATAATATAATATATATAATATAATATTATTATAATATATTTTTATATAAAAATAATATTTTATTCTTAAAAAAACAATCAAATTCGTAGGAAAAGAGCGTGTAATGTACCACCTCTTTTGAGGGGATAATTTGCTCAATTATAAAAAATACAAGAAGATAATCTGGTATTTTTTTCTCACGGGATGGTAATTCGCTCATTTCGAATTTTACAAGGGATTGGCATACATTTTTTCCCAAACACAAAGATTAGGAAAACATGAATAGGAAGAAGTACCGAGATAAAAACAAATGAAAAGCTAGACTCAAAAATATAATCAAGAAACTAGAAGGGAAAGAAACAACATAATAAAGGCTTGTCACCACCCAACAGTGTCCACCGAGCAGAACACATGCAGACATGCTAAAGCAAAGTGGCCTTCCTTATGCAAGGAAAAGCAAAAATCACTCATGCTAGAGAAAAAATAATCAAACCCTCAATCCAAAGGTCGCATAGAACTTTTCAAAGTGGACCAACAACATCAAAATTAATGTGACTAACATATTTTCCACCTTTTAGACCACGTACTTCTTTGTTACATAATATCTCTACAATTAATATAAAAAAAATATACAAGCAATTCCCGTATAATATCGTAAATAAACAAATTACCCCTTATAAAAAAAAATAAATAGCGATTTACCTCTCTATATTTGTTAAAATACAATAATTTACCCCCTATAATTTTTAAAATAAAGCAATTTAAATTACTTTATTTTAAAAAGTATAAAGGGATAAATTGCTATATTTTTTTATAAGAGGATAATATGCTCATTTTCAATATCACAGGGGATAAATTGCTATTCAACCCTATTAATATGTACCATTTCTTGAAGATGTATCCACAGTATAACTGATTTGAATGACAAAATGTTTATTAACAAAAGTTTCCTTAAACATATTTATCTATTCATTCACATCACATCCAATTTTTTAATCAATTAACTCTCCCCATAACTGTTATTCATGTATGTATAATTAACATCATTTAATATTTTCTTGTCAATTCCGATCAATTATTTATTTATTTTATCTTTGATTTTTTTGTTGAAGACTAATCATATATTTAAATTATAAATTATACATACAGATCCAGTGTTTCAATCATTAATATAAACTTATTTCTTAATTTTATTATGATAAAAAAAGTATGTATTTATTTTTAGAGTAAATTATAATGACATCTCTTGAGGTTTCGCATAATTATGAATACCACCGCGTTGTTTGAAAAATTACTAATAACCCTCTGATTTTAATATCCGTTTAACAATTAGCCCAATCTGTTAGGTTTTCATTCATTTTTTATGGTAAACTGACCGAAATACTCTTGTAAATTAAAAATTATAATTTTATTTATTTTTTAAAATTTATTAATTTTTTCTGAACCAAAATATCCTTATGGACTAAAAACACATAGCACACTCGACCCCGACTTCTAATTACACTCATGTTTGCATATGGATGTGTTTACAGCATTCCATATGTGAAATTCCACCTAACTCTCATATAAAGATATGAAAGTTTAAAAGTCGGATCTTTGCTTTTCTATATGTGTGTGGATGATTAAGAAATTGAAATTCAATTATTATTTTTACAAAAAAAAAGTCATTAAAACTATTTTTGTTAATGGCACGAGTCACAATAATTATTTTTGAATGGCTTTTAGTAATGTCAATTTTTTAGCCAAATTCGCAGAAATCACAACCAACAATTATTGTGCAGCTGTAGTCAATGTTTATTTATTACGATTATTTATTTTTAATCATGTCAATTAATTATTATTAAATGTTGATTTTTTTCTAATGGGGAATGACAGTTTTAGTCTCGTACGAATTTATTTTGATAATTTTATCGTGTAATTTAAATTTTTCACTCATTTAGAATAAAAATAAACAAAATTCACTAAAATAATAGGAGGAGTGGACTCAAGTATTGTAAACTCAAAACTGAAGAAAATTAACATATTTAGTTGCATAAATCTTCTAAAATAGAAGACTAAAATTGGCACAAGAAAAGATATTTATACTCATACCGTAGGTTTTACTTGCTCAATCATAAGGTCAAACAAGCACGTTATATCACTTAATCGATTACACACTCACCCAACAAATCATGGTGGACAGTATAGGCAACTACAGAGTCTTATTCATCTTCCAATTATTGTAAATGGCTTCGAACACCAAGTTACAAGCACAGATTCGAATCAGTAAACCTGGGAAATGGAATAGCAAACAACGGGTTTTTCTTCCTTAATACACTCCCAAACTTATCCTCCATGTCAAGTTTTTCACCATCTGGTAGCTTCCAGTCAAATGAATGCAGAAGTGAAGCTAACACATAGCTCAACATTCTCTCCGCCAGCGGCAGGCCGGCACATATCCTTCTCCCAGATCCAAAAGGAATATAATTAAAGTTCTTCCCACTGAAATCCAAGTTCCCGTCGTTACCCAAAAACCTCTCTGGCTTGAATTCCAATGGATTATCCCAGACCGTAGGGTCCCTTTGAATAGCCCAAACGTTCAGAAAGATTGCAGAATCCTTGGGGATAGTGTATTCGCCCATCGTACAAAATTCACTTGGAGTTCTTGGGCTTAAGAAGGGTCCTGTCGGGTGCAAGCGCAATGTTTCCTTCAGAACGGCATCCAAATACAAGAGTTTTGGGATATGAGCCTCTTCTACCATATTGTTCAATCCCACAACTTGTTTCAATTCCTCCTGCACCTTCTCCATCACGTTTGGATTGCTGATCAGCTCTGTCATAACCCACTCCACTGTGGTTGATGAAGTGTGCGTCCCGCCCACTATGACGTTCTGGAATAGGAAATAGGTCCAGTGCAAGATGAAGAAATGCATTAATAATCATGTTATACGAGAAATTTGGGGTATTTACACTCTACTTTTGAGGTTTGGTGCAATTACAGGTAAACTTCTTCCCATTTGAAAAATTAAATCTAGTATCCTTGAAATTTGCGTTTATCTAACAAAGAGGTCCCTCCATTAGTTAAAATTCACTAAATTAGTTGACCGTCTCAAAAAAATTGAATAAAAATTGATATTCACCTTTAATTGACTAACTGTTGACTTGCAGGTCAAATAAATTTTTTGTGATTAGAGTAACCTTATACCTCTAAAGATATATCTTCTCATATGCATTAACATGTGAAGACTTATAAAGGTAATTTAATTATAAAAAAAAACTTATTTGACATACAATAAATCAGTAATATATCAACTGGGGGTAAATATGAATTTTTATCCAAATTTTTTGTTAAATATCATCAAATTCTATGAATTTTGATCTACAGAACGACTTATTTGTTAGATAGAAGCAGACATCATGTGAACGAAAATTGATATTCACCCTTAATTGACTAATTGTTGACTTACAGGTCAAATAATTTTTTTGTGACTAGACTAACCCTTATATCTCTAAAGATATACCTTCTCATATGCATTTAACGTGTGAAGATTTATAAAGGTAATTTGATTCTAAAAAAAATTATTTGACATGCAATAAATCAG
Source organism: Sesamum indicum (assembly GCF_000512975.1). NCBI lineage: Eukaryota > Viridiplantae > Streptophyta > Magnoliopsida > Lamiales > Pedaliaceae > Sesamum > Sesamum indicum. Next base: position 2,889,631 of record NC_026145.1, read on the forward strand.
TAATATGTCAATTGGTGTCAAATATGAATTTTTATCTAATTCTTTTGTTTAATATCATCAAATTCTATGAATTTTGATTTATAGAATGACTTATTTGTTGGCTAGAAGCAGACCTTATGAAAACTAAATGTAATTTTTCAAACTATATGTAATTTTTCAAACTATATGATTTATGCATGTAATTACGTCCAGAGAAGTGTAAGTATCTCTAATAATTAAGCAACTGTGTGCCCATTTTGACTTTTAGCAATGTAAGTAACTTACGACTAACATGGCTTTGATTTGTGTCTTGGTAAGTGACATCTTACCGCCGTCGTCCTTCTCCTTCAGCTCCACTAGCATTTGAACAAAGTCTTTCCTTCCCTTGTTGGTTCCACTCTCCACTCTATCAGATAAGACAGTCGTACTTTTGTCTATAAGATTTTCAAGAAACCTGTCGAGAATTTGCATCAGGCGCGTCATTTCTTTCCCGACTCCCTGTATATCAAACCTGGCAAGAATTGGGAAGTAATCAGAGATGTTGGGCTTCCCCATCACCTCAGAAATTCTTGCCACCAGTGGCAGGAATTCAGTCCCCACTTTATCCCTCTTCTCCAATTCAATCGTGCTGCCCCACGTCATCCCCAGCACAACGTTGAGATTTATCTGAAATGCTAGTTCACATATATTGACAGGCCTGCCAATCTCGGAACAGACACTTCTGACGTTCTTTCTAACCTCATCTCTCCGGAGATTGCTGGAGCCATCAAGACTATTAGCACTCAGCATCTCTCGCACGAACAGTCTACGCAACGTCCGCCATTGAGGGCCGTATCGGGACCACCCCACGTCATTGGCATTGTAAGTGCCAATGAGGGTCGTCACAGTTTTGTCACGGTTGGCAAAGATCGTGTCGTGATCACGTAGCACCTCTTTTATGAGTGACGGCGAGCTGATCACGATGCACAGTTTCTTCCCAAGCCAGAGCTTGTAGATTGGACCATATTTCTGAGCGAGTTCTGTGAATTGGATGTGAATGTTTGGTCTAACATACGGCAAGTAGCCAACAATCGGCAAGCCTCCGGGGCCTGGAGGCAGGCCTGGAAGTTTTCTGTGTGATTTGATTAGCTTCCAAACTTGCCAGGAGACGGATAAAGCAAGTAATGCCGCTGATGCTATAAGAACAGAATCAATTAGGAGATGCATATCGATGGTAGGATCAGAAGGAAGTCTATTCTTTTCCTTTGAATTAACATTTGCTGCTTTATTCTCATAATCTAGGGTATAAATACTAAACAATAGAAACTTCTGTTTGATTTTAAATACAAAGTTGTTGGCTTTTCAAAGCATATTATTCTGTTTTTGAATTGTCGTTTTACGGGAAAATATTTTTTCGAATCAAATTTAGTCGAATTTTAAATACTTAGTTGTTGGCTCTTCAAGGCGTATTATTCTATTTTGAATCGTCGTTCTATGAGAAAATTCTTGTTCGTCTCAGATTTGGTCGAACCAAATCAATCACAAAGCAAGTGTATCAAACTTATTATGTGATTGGTCACTTTTGTTAAACTGTCCATAAATATATTACATTTATTATTACTGGTTCAAATTTAATCGAGTCGAATTCATATTACAATTTCCCCACTTCATGTAATTTTTATTTTTTCTCATAAAGTGGTTGGTGAAATAGTGTTCTCTCCATTTCGTTTTCAGTTGGAGTTGAAATTGGGTTTCAATGTGTAAGGTCCGTTTTCTTGATAAGAAGGCGATGAATATTATTATATTCAATATGTAAGGTCCCTTATTTATTATATTAAATACTATGCACTATGTTTAACAAACTAATTTATTATCATTCATAAGATTTATTCTTCTTCCTCTATTTTTTGCTTAAAGTTTTATTTTTTAAAAAGTTTATGAGTTAATTTAGGATAAAAAAAAATTATATGAAATTTAATTAATTAATTTATAAGAGTTAAAGGAGTCATAAATTGTAGTGTATAACTCCAACATATTAAAACTTTAAGGGACTAAATTAGAATTTTTTAAAATTTTTAGAATTAAATTATATGTATTTAGAAATTAAGAGATTAAAATTATAATTTATTGAGGAAAAAAAAAAAAAGAAAGAGATGGAAATTGGTGAGGGCAGCACCGTGGCTGCCACCAACCTTGCAGTCGGCACCCTCACATTGTTATATATATGCAGGAAAAAGTATTATTTTAGTCCGTTAAATATATTTAATTTTAATTTTAGTTTCATAATTATATCCATTTTTATTTAGATTTAGTAACTTACGAAATTACTTACTTTTAGTCCTTTGGTAGAATTTCGGACAATTTTACCCCTACGAGTGCATATGGACTAAAACTGCCTTTCAAAAGTTGCATAGGGGTAAAATTGTCCGAAAATCTACCAGAGGACTAAAAGTAAGCAATTTCGTAAGTTAATAGACCTAAACATAAATGAATATAATTATCAGACTAAAATTAAAATTAGGCATACTTAGCGTACTAAAATAATACTTTTCCCTATATATGAATATAAAAATTACCATGCACAACACTTTAACATTTTAATATTTTATCTTTCTCCCTTGCACAAAAACGGCAACATAGCAAGTTTTTCTCTTTCCTAATTAGGATAATTATTTGTTTAATTATTTCAATTTGGTTACTTGATTAATCCCTAGTAGTTTAGTTGATTGAATAATTCTAGGTTAAGTCAATGATTATCCAGTGTACTTATATTAATTAATTGCAATTAATTAAGTCCACTTATCTTGAATCTTAATATATATTTAATGAGCAATTAATTAATTGTGTTGTAGCTAATTAATTAAAATGGTTGATTTAATCTTGATTAGTTAAATATACTATAGTAATTAAATTAATTGAATCAACTTATTCAATTTAGATTTATATATGGTAAATTTGTTAATATCTAATTTAACCCCATTCAATTATATGTATCAAAATGTTTATATTGCCAATATATCCATTGAATTATAAATATAAATTGAAATTGATTATATTGTATTTTACGGGTGAATAGCAATTTATCCCTCTGTAATGTTGAAAATAAGCATATTACCTCCCTATGAAAAAAATATAGCAATTTAACCCCTTTACTTTTTAAAATCAAGCGATTTACCTCCTTATATAGGGAGGTAAATTGCTTCATTTTGGAAAATATAGGGAAGTAAATTGTCGTACTTTAAAAATTACAGGGAGGTAAAATCGCTATTTATTTTTTCATAAGGGGATAATTTGCTCATTTGCAATATCACAAGGGAGTTGCTTGCATTTTTCCCTATGTTTTACCTTTCATATGAAGGTTGAATTATATGTTAGTTGTAATTACTTGATTAAGATTAACAGTAGCTAATTATTAAATTAACTAAATAGCTATAAATATTACTGTTAATTAGATGTATTAATTAATCTAATAGAATATTTATGTACATTATTGATTGTCGGAAAAATATAAAATTAAAACTAGAATTAGGAGTTAGTTGTTTAATCTTATTGAAGTTGATAAAAATATTAGCTTATCATTCAACAATTAGTAATTGATTGATTACTCAATTTTATTGACTAATTTTGTATTCATATATCTAATAATTATAACTGATAATAAGTAGTTACGAATTACATTAATTTATTTCCTTTTGCTAGTCAGTTGACCAAAAAAGAGAATGGCGATCTTGTGTATGATAACTTCAACTTGATGATCATTTATTTAAGATTAGTTGCTTAATTTCTTTCAGTGGCTTAATTGCATTTATTGTCCCGTATATTAGAAAGCGGCAAAATAAGGACCCTAAATATAGGGATAGTAAAAATACCTCATGATTTCTTCTTTTTTTTTTTTTTGGCAATTATAGGATTTTGACCATCGAATTTTTAGAAATGGTTAGAATTTGCTTATGTTGACAAAAATAAGGACATTTTAATTTGGCTTTTGCAGAATAAGCATTTTTTTAATTTTTTATGTGCCACGTAAATACTTACATGAAAAAAAAAGTGATATGAAATTAATGTAAAATTTTGTGTAATGTGTAGAATTACAAAATACAATGATTATTTTTATATGATAAATTAAAATAAAAAATTAAACACTCACCCCTCACCTTCCGGCCACCCACCTACCCAATCCCTACCTCACCCTTGACGCCGCCATCAACGTCCCCTCACAAGGGGGCGACGGCGTTGTCGGCCCCATTAGAGGGGAGGCGACGCGGCATCACCCCCTATCTGGGTGACATCATCGTTGTCCAGCGTACAACTCGACTTCTGCCCTATAAATTCTGGGTGACCACCATCGCCCAGATGTGGGCTGGGCAACGTTAGGTAGGGCCGTGGCGTAGTGGTACCGCATGGTGGCGAGGGAGGGGGCAAAGGGGTTTTAGTTTTTTTAATTATTTATATTATAGAAAATAACAATTTTAATTTTTATGATTTAAAATTATCTATAATATTATAATCTATTTTTTTTAATTTTAAGTATTTACATTTATGTATATTGATGCCTCCTAAAATTATTGAGTCAAGCCCAAAAGCTAGAACTAAGAGCCCAGTTGGCTCATCAGCAACATAGATAAGAGCTCACCATCAGGACAAACAAGGTCCACCAGCAGAAAACAAGTCCCACAGGTTTACCTAATAGTTTACCGAACTGACAGGCCCAAGAAATAAGCCCATTTCAGCCGAACACGTCATCATACAACTAGGTGACATGTCATGTAGCTTGCCAACATGTTTGTACACATCAGCTTAAAATATCTCCAGGTCGTCCAGATAAACCGGTGATAAATGAACTGGAAAGCTTGTGAATAATCAATTCTCGGGAAAATAGGCAGATCTGGCAGGATTTCGTCCAACTCTTATATCTTAACCAATATTTATCCAAATTACCAACGATTTGTTGCGTATGATAGACGACTCAAGTAGCTTTTTAATGGCATATGGAACTCAGATTTTGACTCCTTCTCCAACCCTGTACAAGGCTATAAATAGAGATTTTGTACAAATTTATGGTAACATCAAACACCATCACATTCATCCTCAAACTTTCTCTTTTTTTGCACCATTCTCTCTCGATTTTTAGCATATTTGAAGCCTATATTTTGCATTCTACGAATATTCACCCTCACATCATATTTCACCATTCTTCTCACTTTATCTCAAGTTTTTCCTTTCATTTCTTCTTAAACTGTTACTGACTTAAGCATCGGAGTACTACCTCTATTTTGCAGGGCTAGTTCTTCGATAATTTTAAGATTTTCTTGAAGACTCTTCGACCTTTGTGGTGCGGTCAAATTTTTGGTACGCATCATTGGCATCGTCTGTGGGAACACTTGAGCTTTAGCATGAGAAATGACAAATCTTAATAATAGAGGTGACCACGAATCTTATGAGGGAGATTCTTCCCTCCTTGCTGCGTCTGACCTGTTGTTCTACCTGTGGACCCCACTATAGGTGATGTTAACGTTCCTCGACCAGACTCAGCACTAGAGGCTAACATTCTAGTCCCAGCTCCAACTCTGGACCAAGCAGCTGGACCTGCTATTCTAAAAACACTCTTTTGTGAACAACTCTGTTAGTTCATCATGGAAACTATTAATCAACCCTCCGTGGATCTCAAGCCAGCAGAGCGTGACCCTCTTCCCAACTGGAGAGAGGAGGAATGCCAGGAATCCAAGGTATGGACGAAGGGATCCTTGTCGGGCTCCAATAGGATAGATCCACTCCTAGTGATTTTGCAAGTAAGGAAGCAGCTGGACATCAACCCCCTGACATCTGGCGATCCCTGAAGGAGGAAATGGCGGAACTTTGCCAGCAGGTAGCCAAAGAAACCCCATTTGTTGTCCGAAGCATTCCTTTTAGCGAGCACATCATGAACGAAGAACTTCTTGCTAATTTCGAGCACCCTCACACCTGTCGGTTTGTGATGGTACTACTGATCCAGTTGTGCATATCCATAAGTTTGAAAACACAGCCTTGCTGCATAGTATACTGATGGTATTAAATGTCCTTTTTTCTTACTACACTAATGAAATCTGTCCAACAATGGTACAACCAGCTTCCAGCTAGATCGGTTAGATCTTTTGTTGAATTTAGCTCTCGCTTTCCAACACCAGTTTGTTAGCAGCAAGAAGTACCAAAAATCAATAATCAATCTTTTTGGGGTCAAAAAGGAAGACAACGAGACTCTAAAGGCCTATGTTCAAGATTTCAACACAACCATTCTTGAGGGTTGAAGAACTCACTAGGAGGTGTTAGTTAGTGCATTCACCCAAGGACTCCATGGAGACCCCCTTATTGAGTCTCTAGCTAAGAAGCCGACCATTAACTACCTAGACGTGCTAGTTCGGCAAAAAAGTACATGAATCTAAAGGACACCTGGCTGGTGAGAAGGAGCAGTCGTGATAGACAAAAGGACTTAAAGTATAAGTTAGCTATTGGATTAAGGTTGAGGTTCAAAAACATGGATTAAAGTATAAGTTATTTTGGAATTCTTGAGTTTGTCTAGTGCTAATTGGTATAGTCTAACGGTACACAAGGCCTACGAGTATAGTATAATCATAATTGTTATCTGATCTAGGTTTTTGGGGATATCAGGAAATCGGAGTGGTACAACGGCTTAGGTGTTGTATGCTGAAATCATAACTGTTTTGGGGAGTAATGGATCGCTTTTCTTTTTAATTAGGGATAATTACCTCCATTTCTTAGATTTGGTAAAATTATATATAAACCCTTTATGGTTTAAAAAATTATATTTAGCATCCCTATGGTTTGTTTTAATTTAACAAACAAGTTTATCTGTTAGTAAGTATTTACTGAATTTGTTGATATTAACAAAAAATTGAGAAAAAAAATTCTATATTTACTTTCAATTGATTTATTACTAATTTATTGCGGACATGTGCAAGACACATGTGAATTTCAGTTAACTTTTAATGGGGAGGACAAAAAAAATCGAGTTTTCCTATTAATAGGACCACCTCCGCAAATATTCAAAGACATGGGATCAAATCTGTCCGTATCCTATTTAATGGGACTAAAAGAACATTTTGGCTCGGATAATGACTCGATCAAGTGTTGAATAAACGCAAATTTTGCTCGCATGCAATCTATGAATGATCTTGTGTCAGATTTGATGTTTGTGATTAGAAATGAATACTTATCTTGATCAGACAGTTAACAAACTGAAAGTAACGGAACGTTTGAGTAACGGTCAAGATGGGTTACCTACTTTTATCAGTTTGCAGAAATCTACACAATGATGCAATATCAATTTGCTACAGTGTTTGCACAATGATTCAATTATAGTTTAGAGGGCACTTTTGGTATTTCAGAACCATTCATTACAAATTATCCGATCAAGTAAACAATGCATTATATCAATGATCTTCCTTAATCCTTTCTAAAGACATTAGGGGTGTTTGCAACACTTAATTTTATAAAATTGTAAGTGATTAAGGAAAAATACATGCCACATTTATGTAATATATGAAATGTGTAAATTATCCTCTATAAAAAAATATCAAATTACCCCTGTATATTTAAAAAGAAAGCATTACTCTCCTTGTCCTAATAATGCACTACACGCGCCTTAGGTGCGATTTTTAATTAATTTGAAAAATAAAATATTGTTTTATATTTAAATATAATATATACTAATATCATTATATATAATATTTATAATAATATATATTTTTATTTAAAAATAAAATAAAATAAAAAAATATCAAACAAACTTACTTTAATACCCCGTGTCTATTATATTAGATATTGTATATGATTCTTATTTTTCCATATATATAATTTTAATTAATAAAAATATATTATACATATATTTTTAATTAAATTTTATGTAATATATACATTATATAAATATATGCTTTTAATCTAGACCATTGACCATTGATCTTATTAATTAAATTTGGCCTTGGATTCAATTAGATTCAATTGCTATTAATAAGGATGTAAACATAATTTATAATTTAAAATAAAAAAAATAAAAAATCTAAAAAATGCGAGGGAATGGCACGAAATCGCGTGAGGGGCTTACTTGCTTTATTATGAAAAACACTGAAAGGTAATTTTCAATTTCTTTTCTACAGGGGGATAATTTGTATTTAACCCTAAGTGATTAAGTCGTTAAAGGGAACCGTCTGTTGGAAGTAGTAGTTATAAGTAGAAAAAAGTTTATGTGGAAGTGCTCTGTAAAACGGTTGGGGGAAAATTGCATTTTTGGTCCTCTAATTAGGGTTTTTTCAACTTATTTTCATTTGTTACGATTTTCTCATATTATATTCTATAAGTTGAATTTTTGTTTTAATTATAGTCCTCACGTGTATTTTTTTTAACAATAGTGGAGCCATAAATTAATAATTTTCAACTTATAAAATACAATATGAGAATATTGTAATAAATAAAACTAAATTAAAAAAATTTCCTAACATATGAGACCAAAAATATTATTTTTTTAGAAAGTTGGTGTATTACCATTTTATTTGTAAAAGTTACCTAACTACTATGATAGGTGAATAAATTTTAACCATTATTGAAAATGGTGTATTTTTTAAATATATATAAAATAGTTGGAGCAAAGAAGTGAAAAAGAATTTCAATTTATTTACAAAAGTGCCTTAATTAACTGTAATAAATACTTTCTCCCTAACTTACGGCCTTTAGGTTATTTTAACTCAATTTAAGAGAAGCTTAAGCAAAACTTATAATTCCAATTGCAAACACTTTTATTTAACTTAATTCAAATTATAATTTGGAAAGCAATTAATTTAAATTTTACCGACACCCTTATTCAAGTAAACACATTACACATTTTACTCATAATTCTTTTTTATTTTTTTACAGCACATTTTACTCATAATTCAATCACACATTTGATCACTCTTTTATACTGTCATGCCCTTAGAGAAATTAATGGTTGTGAGTGATTAATAATGAAAAATTACTTCCTCTAGAAAAGTAAAAGGAAAATTACTAGTTAAGAAATCACTTCTTGAAAAGTAAATGTTTTGTAAAGAGATAAACGCAAAATTGATAACATAAAATAGGGCACTATGCGATTTCAGTAACATATTTTATAAAATAGCCTAATTCAATAGCGTACATGCAAATTTGATACCGTTATGAAAGTTGTAAATTTTAGTAACTTGGTTTTTTGGATTAACAATTTCAGTTGCTTACCTTATCTTTTGATAATAATATTTTAGTCGGTTAAGTTTGATTTTCTTGTAGATTTAATCCCTTAGCTTGAAAATAGTATTAGAGTCTAGATGTATTACAAGAATATTTTTTTATATACATATTGATATTTTGGTCCCTAACGAAGGAGATTTTGTAAAGTATGATATCGAAAAAAGTTTGAGTTACAATAAAAACGGGGAATACTTTTAAATTCTGAAAATATAGAAAAAGCATTTCTTCATAAAATTTTTAAGAAGATTGGCGAGATGTTAGATCGACTAAGGAAAAGAAAAATGGCATCTTCTTACAAAAGAGGGAAAAGAGGACCTTATCGAAGGTACAACGTTTC
>NC_026145.1:2899254-2931604 GCF_000512975.1 Sesamum indicum
GGAACATATGCGAAGTTACAGCGTTCGACAAAAACTACCAGAAAATGTGTGAGATGTTTATAACCCACCGAGATACATGATAGAATACAGGCGAGGCGAGAGGAATCGAGTAGATTTCTCAAACAATATAGTTTTTAATATTATGGTAAAATGATTTGATTAAAAGAAACTCGAGCTAGATACGTCAAAATTCTCTCAAGATTTTAGAAAAATCTAAAAGATAAGCAAGACTATGGACTTAAATTAATTCATATACCTATAGACTATGAAAATAGATCTCTTCAGCCAAAATATGGGAGAAATCCTGAAGATTCTCCCCTATATACACAAAAATCTTATAAATCTAAAGGCCGAAGTTACAGATCTAAAGAAAAACCAAAGGAGCACCCCTAAGACATCCAGATCATATCAAGAGTGTATCAGGGACGCCTTCGGACTAGCACACATTCCACATCAAATCCCAGATCCCAAGATGCGGCAAAATCTAGTTCTTGAATCCATCAAATTCATAAAATAATGGAGATATTAACAGTAGATCCATCATATCTGTAGGAGCTAGAAAAATGCTTTATAACTTGGTATTATGGATCTAGTTAACATCCAAACCAACAAAATCACTCTAGCACTGCCACTACTGGAGAGAATTACAGGTTCAAATGATGATCCATAGACTCATCCAATGAGAGAAAGTACGGATTTCCATAGTAATATAACCTCATCTTTTGTGGGAACAAGATTAAGAGAAAGCTAGTGTGTATGGCACATCTAAATGTGTGTGCAATTAATTTAAACCTTAAATAGTATAATTGTTACTTTCTCGAAATATATATGTTAGTTATATAAATCAAAATAATTGAAAAGATAAAAGTTGTGAGAAGTTACTGAGAGAAGAGTAGGGGGAAAAAAAGATGCGTGGAAGTTCAGAGAGAGGGATTGGAGGTTGAGAAAAGAAATAAAAAATTATTTAAATAATTTAAAAAAATAAAATATAGATAGACCAAAAAAATTTGAGACACCAAAGAGGTGCGCTTAAATTATAATAAGGAATAGCTTCAGTACGGACCAAGAAAAGTGCCTGAAAATACACCACAGGCAAGAACTATGCTCTAGCCCTTATATCTATATGACATTATACTTAATTTGGATATTATTGACTTTCAAAATATCGCAAAGTTGATAGATGATTAGGTTGCAATCATGAAGATAGTAACAACTATACTAGAACTCGATAGAAAAAACTTCATACGACTATTGGAGTTAAACTTGGAAGGTTCTATAAAAGTAGGATGGGATAATAATACAGAAGACACCAAAACAAGTATTCTGGCTGGAGAGTAACTCGAGCTGGAGCTCGACTTATTGACACCCCTAACCCCAAATATTTGAAAGAACAATGAATAATTTCTTCAAAAACTATCTAGAATTTATGTTTGTCTACATAAATGGCATCTTGATTGCATCCAAAAACATTTAGGATCACATTGGACACCTTGATATATTTTCTTATGCATGTTATAAGAAAGGTTGGTGCTTTCTTGAAAGAAAACCATTGTAGCTGTCAATAAAATTGTATTTATGAGGATTCGTATTGACAAAATAGGAATCGAATTGCATATTGTGGAAAAAATCCACAATTTTCCTGACATTTTCAAAGACAAGAAGAAACTTTAGAGCTTTTGAGAGTTGTTAATTTTACAGGAATCTTTATTTAGGATTTTATAAGATACAAAAAGAATTTTCTGCCACGCTTAAAGGAAACAGATAGCACAAAGTGGAAATGGGAAGAAATCCCTACCCACATGAGTTAAAATAGGTTTGCAACCTACCACAACTCGCTATCCCATAAGATGAGTATGAATGGTAGTCTACACAAACGGCAATGACTACAAATGGGCAATAATGGTCAGAAGAAGGAAACTAATGTTAAAAACCAAGTAGATATACAGGAGGGTTGTTCATTAAACAACAAGTCAATTTTTGGCATATTAACGAAAGAAATATTTGTTATTTGTAAGGTGTTTAAGAAATTACCTTTATTTCTACTACCCAAAGAATATACTTTGAAAGTTGATAATACGAAAGTAAAAGCTTTCTTAAAAAATAAACTTCATTCAAAATTGAGAAAGCTCGTATTATTAGATGGCAAGTAGAATGTCAATATTATCGTATATTATATTATTGTTATTAAGTCTCATAAAAATGTTCTCGCAGATTTCTTGACGAGAAATAGAATCATCTGAAGCAAATACCGTCATCATGAGATACTGGCACCTCAGGAAAAATCTTGAAGAGCTTGACAAGAAGTTTGGATAGCAAAAGATAAAAGCCCAAGTAATTCACCAACGAGTTGATGTTGACAACGTCTAGATCACCATCAAGAGTTCCCTACTTGCTTCTAGCACGTTTCGGGACATACTCATGGCACCAATTCGAAAGGCATCACTTTCGGTGCTAACTTGAGAGTTATGAGAGCAGGGTTCTAAACCTGCACTTAGAGTACAAGACTTTATACCTGGAGTGACGGATTCAAGTACTGCTTGCACAAGGTCATCGTCAGACTCTGGTTAAAAGGCAATAGTTGAAGTACATGAAGTGTAAACTCCTGATAGTTCAAGTCAACTTAGCACCTCTAGGGTTAAAGAGAGAAAGATTAACCTTAGGCTAATGACAGACATCTCTAAGGTTAATACTAATGAGTCTATTTCTCTATTTCTACTTGGCAGGCCTATCAAAAAACATGGGAAAAACTTGTCTTGCTTAAGGAATTAACCCAAGCGAGACTATCGTAGAGAAATTAAAAAATATAGTTAGACCTAGATGCTTGAAGGATCCAACCCAAAAGAAGTTCGAGAGTGTATGACTTTGAGGCACTTGCTTTAGTTCATAATACAACATCAAGATTTTTGAAAATCTTAAAACTTCCAAAATGCATTAGTGGGTCGGTATACAATTTTTGGCAGAACAATCCCCACCTCAAATGAGAACATAATTTGGAGCTTAAGTTCATTTCAACGGCTCCAAAAATTGGATAAAAGGGTTCTCATCTAGCATTTCAATTAACAAATTGCAGAGACCCAATATGGCAATATTTTACTTAATCAAAGCTGCAATAAGAGAAGCCCCTCTAGTTTCATCCATCAACAAGGATGAAATCTGAAGGAATCGGGTAGTACGGCCAGAGAACGCGCTAGCTGAATCGATAAATAAAAAAACGCATAAAAATAAAATTAAATCGTAGAAAATAACAAATACAAGAGGTGTACCCTTGGAGTTCCCAGGCAATAAATTAATAGAATTAAATTTATTAATTAAATAAAGACAAGTCCAATTTAAATTAATCCAATTAATTTAAACTTGCGCTATCCATTCAATGGACCCCCATGTATAAGTAATCCAATTACTTATACCCATGGAATTAGTTCCAAATTAATTTCTTGTTCTTTTTTTGTGATTTATGCGTGATTCTTTAGCCTCACCTTTCAGCTAGACTTGGGCTAGTGTCCATAATTATTATTAATTAAATCTAATTTAATTAATATTTTTTTATTAACCATTAATCAAGAAAGCCTGTCACCATGGGTGACCGTCTACAAACAACCCATGGTACTAGAGACTATGTGAACATTTAGGCTCCTGAGTCCATATGGATACGGTGTTTCCATCTTCCGTCTCCCGGTCTTAATCTAAGGCATGGAATTAGGTGTCGGTTTCCATCTTGGACTAGGCGTCTATGCTTAATACTTGAGATTGCTCTACGCCAAGTTTCTCGATCTAGGAACCTCCATTTCGTATTCGATCAACTACTGCGACCACAGGTTCATAAAGCATGAACGCATCTCTAAGTGTATAAGAGATACCTCTATCACTTACTAATAGGGGACAGATCCTCTTCTTGGACCTCTCTTCGTCCTCGATACATATTTCAACTGCATTGGACAAGACTTAAGATGATCATGTCTACAACACAATCACCTCTCGTGCAGATCCAAGATATAGTCATCGTATGCACGTTATTGCTGTGATTCCTCAAGTCTGAGGACTATTCCTGTATTTTCAGAACTGGAGATTCGAGTCATATAGACCTAGTCTCCAAAAATTCCATATGACGATCCTTAAGAGTCAGTTCAATCAGTTGACCACCTTGTCAACTAACCCACTGAAATTGCATAGACATCTAGTGTCTGTCGCTGATGAAACGCGATGCTTATCCAATGAAAGTAATACATAGTGCAAGTCTAAGTAGGACTTTCTATGCCCAGTCTCAAGGTTCTTGACTTGGAACGTTTCAGACCAACCCTCAAAAGTTGATTTTATAGCTGACATCCAATGTGCAACCCAACTACATGGGTCATTAACTTGTTTGTGGGAATCTGTTGTGATGTCATAGCAGTGCTCAATGTAATTGGTAAGTACAACAAACACATGTACTAGAGACGAATACTTACTATATTCATCAGGACAATATCACTTAAATAATTTGAATAGTTTTCAAAACCACCAATTTAATTGGCTTTTTTGATCACCTATTCCAACAAAATCTCCACACAGAGGGTTTGGGGTTTTTGCCTCCAACTCATAAAGATGGACAAAGTCAAGTTTCTATTTAAAATATCTTTAGATAAACTAAATGCATCATTCCTGTTAAACTCCATAACAGGAAGAATAAGCCACCCACAATAGAGGCAACCAAAAACACGACATGCAACATGATGCATGTCGGGCAATGGCATAACATACATGCCCATCTTGTGAGAAATAGGAAAAGCCTTTGTTCGAACAAAGATCCTGACGACCTAAAAGAAATTTGAATCCAAACTAGAGAAGGGTAAATGACATCAAAAGGACTTTTATGAGACGAAGTAAAAATTGCAGAATGTAAAAAATCAAGAATAAGACTATCGGCATGAGCACACAAAAAAGTCCCTCGGCATAAGCACACAAAAAAGTCCCATGATCAGAAAAGCGAGTGGCAAAGGTTGTAAAGCAAGTGGCCAACAAAGTATAATGGCCATAGCTCAAAAAGCAGGAAGCCAAAATAAATTAAGAACGCCAGGATGTCATCTATAGCGAGTTTCAAGTCCATGATTCCAGTCTTTGTGCTATTATAAATAGAGAGGTAGGAAACAGGTGGAGATCATTAAATTTTCTCACTGTTAAGAATTTTTGGTGTATGAGGATTTCCACAACAAGTCTAGCCCTCTTATCCATGAGACACTAAGTCGTTATCTCCTCTGGTAGAGAAAGAGAATATATATGTAATATTTTAATTTTTTTCAATAAATTTAAAATTTTTATTCAACATGTTTATCCAAAATATTATTAACTCTCGATTTTAGAGTACCTTTAAAGTAGGAATCGGAATAAGATTGTGCTGAACTGCAAATCCTTTTCAAGGACAATATCAAAATTGACTGTTTAGATAAGTATGAGACTAAGTCTAAACTGTAGAAATTTCGGAAAAACAAAAGTCTAGACTTTTGAATGAAAATGTTGAAGAATGGAAGATAATTGGCTATCAGGAAAATTGCGAAAAATTATTAGGATGAAGAATTATGGTGCATAAATACTTATAAAAGTATTATACAGTATCATATCGGATGCGTTTTGACAATCATCCAATACGTTTGGATTGGACTTAAAAAAAAAAAAAGATAAATTGTATTTTATTCTTTGTGTTTTTTAAAAATAATTAAAAATTTTCTGTATTTTAAAAATTTCTCATGATTTTAAAAATCTTGTGCGAAACCCTCCTTGTTTTAGAAATTAACGAAAGATGGGGTGCTCTCTCGGATAATTGGGGTGGGCATGATTTTTTTCCGGACTTTGACCTTTTTAGCTGTTAATTAACAAAAATCCATATATTCCGTTTTAAATTACTATGATAAGATGTACTTATTTTAACCTAATTTTAAATGATTTATTTTATATTTCCATCTCCGCTAAAAAATATATAATTTAAATATCAAAGTAAAAAAATTATGTTTTTCTTTATAAATTTGTAATTTAATTAAATAATTAAATTATAATCACACGAAAAATAATATCCTAAGTTCATTTTTTTTAAAATTTAAATATTTATTAATATAAATGTTAATAAACAAGAACAATTTTATTAACTAATTTAAATATATTTTAATAAATTATATTATTTACTATAAATAATGTTTAAATTTAAATTATTAGTATATGTATTTGTAATTATTTTTTAAAATTTAAAAATTTAAATCAATTTTTTATCATTTTAAAATTTTGCTTTTTTGAAATGTTTTTACAAACTTAATTTTTTTAATTTAATTTTAATTATATTTAATAAAATTAATTAAAAACATTAAAAAAAGTAATTGGCCATCACCGCCACCCTCATAGGAGAGGGCAACGGCAGCGCTTGCGAATCTGAGCAATGGCATCGCCAACGCCCAGAGTAGTTTTGGGCGACAACGACGTTGTCTAAATTGGGATCACCCCCTTTTGCGGGAAGTGACGACGTCGTTGCTTTCCTCTAATGGTGATGGTGGCGGTGGCGAGTTGGGGTGGCTAGGCACTAAATCCGTGTCGAGACCACAAAAAATAATTTTTACGGATATTTTTGAAAAAGTGGGAGTAAGATCATTATTCAGGGATTGGTTTCAAGTCGATTTCTTCAAAAAAAAAATGTGGTGTTTTGATTGTGAAGAGAAGAAAAACTAAATTAAACTAGAAAGTTAATGAAATTAAAAAGAATAAATATAAGAGAAAGTTTTTTCGGGTAAAATCGAGTTCATGCTTGATTCCATTGGCTGATCATTCATGCTTGATTCCATTGGCTGATCATTCATGCAAATACACTACTCATTTAAATAAATATACCAATTATAATCGTTAGTACGACCTAATGCCCTCACATTGTCTTACCTTTTTGTCAGTCAAGGTACGATCGTTCTTTAAATCCATAATCAATTAATAACCCTGGGAACATCCACAAGATTTAATCCATCAATAACATTAAGAATTAGAATGGTCTGATTCTAATTAACAAATTCCTACAAGGATTCATATAAGTTATATCATGCATTCCCCAAAACATAATTAACTACTGTGACATAATCAATTATGCTATGTTGCTACTAATTATTGAACTAAACGAATAACTACATGGATTTGCGAAGTTCAATTAGCTAAACAAGTCTTCTTGATAATGAACAAGTGACCACATTATCATAAAACAGATGTTTGCAGTAAGAGCGTAGAGAATAACATGAATACTTCTTTTAACGAGAGTAGAAAGCATAAATTAGATCTTACAATATTGAGTGCATGTCGTCAAGTGGTCAAGGCATTGGTGGACGCCTTGGCGTCAGCTCGATGTGTTCGAACAAGTCGATCAAGATCGCTTCCATTTTTGCAATGCGTCGAGTAATATCTTCTAAGGTTGTTTTTGTTGTGTGTTTGTTGGGTTAGCATCATCCGTGTTTGCTTCATTCCCCTTGTGTCCTCCTCCGTCTTCGCTTTTCCTTCCTTGCTTGCTTCACTTTCTTCATTGCTTTGGTCATTGCTATTGTCCTTTCTTCTTCGGTGTCCTCATCCTCTTCAGATTCTTCACAGTGAGATGGTTGTTGGATGGATTAGAAGAGATCTTTAGATTGAATGCTCTATGTACAAGGTGTATAGGGCAAAAAGACATGCGTTAGGATTGGTAAAAGGGGACACAAAGGAACAATATCACAGACTTTATGATTATTGCGCCGCAGTTGCCAAACACAATCCCACTAGCACTCTTGTCTTGAAGGTTGATAGGGCTTTGACTTTATCAACTCACTCCACGTCATTAGCCACAAAACATTCCATCACATCATTGGGCAAGGTGTTTTTTTCCACCACAAAGAAAGTGTGATATTGTTAACAATATATCATAATCATTTAATAGCTACATATTGGAGGCTAGAGGGCTCGTTATTATTGATATGGTTGAGTGGATAAGAAGAAGATGCATAACTAGGATACAGATTAAAAGAGAAGGGATGGAGAGGTATTAAGGGGTAGTTTGTCCAAACATTGTTCGAAATATTGATAAGCAAAGAAGTGAGAGTAGACACTGTTTCCTAATTGGGCTGGGAACGACAAGTATGAGGTGCGACATTATATGGAGAATCATGTGGTATATTTGAATGATAGACACTATACATGTGGTATGTTCCAGCTTTGTGGATACCCTTGCTATCATGCAATTAAAGTAATAGTGTATCATAGGTTGAACGTGGAAGACTATGTGCATGGATCTTTGAAGAAAATGTGTACATGTCTGTGTATAGTCACATGATAAATCCAATTCCCAGCATGCATGAATATGAGCAATCCCTTCTTGGCAAAGTTAATCCCCATACGTACTTATTAGACAAGAAAGTGGAAGGAGGGATGGAAATGACAGAAGGGATGACGAGGGGATTTTCCTAAGGGATCTCACCCACACATGTGCCATATATGCTTGGAGCAAGGGCACTCTAAAAGAAGATGCCAAAAACCTCCTCATCCAAATTCAAGGTTTTACAAGATAACTTCAATCTTAATCATGAAAAATATAATTTTTAAGCATAATTCATTATTTTTTAATACTATTCTATGACACCATGAAACACTCAATATATACCCTCAATGTCTCATTTTCCTCCTGTTTCACTACAAAGAGGTTGATAGCTGATTTTCGGCACTTCTTGTCAAGCATTGCACAATCTATCGGTAGAGAAATGCAGTTACTTGCTGGTTAAAGAGTTAATTATAGCTAAACCTCTTGGAGTTATCTGATTAGTTTTTGCTCTGAGATGTCCTAACGTGTCAAACACCTATATGACGTAGTCGTCTTGTTTTATATTGACTAGACATTTCACTAGACTTGTTGAAATGGACTTTGTTCTTGGATTTGCCAGATTAGCAGTAATATTGTGACTTTGTGAGGTAAAGGACTTGGCTGATGGCTGGTAGAGCTATGCGTTCTGAGCTATTGGACTGGAGGCCACCTCTTTGCTTTTGGGCTCCAAAGTTAAATTTATAGGGGACATCAATCATAATTAGGGCTGATTCATGTTTGAAAGTATTTTATTAACTTTTGATCACAAATTATAATTAAAAAAATATTATTTAAAATAAAAATATTAGATAAATTTTTATTTTCATATAACTAATGAATTAATTTAAATTATAATTATAATTATTTATATTTGAGATAAGTTCTAGAATCTTTTTATTATTTTTTTATTTAAATTATTATTTGGTTTAAAAAATAATTTAATAAAATTTGACTACAACATATAAGAAATAAAATTTATTTTTTCAATAAAAATATAATAGAGAAATTTATTTTAATATAAATCATAAAATAAATTTAAAGTTACAATTATTTTATTCAGGTAATTTTTAGGGTCTGTTTATTATTTTTTGAAATTGAATTATTATTTATTTTGAAATTATTTTAGTATTTGACACAAACTATAGAAATAAAATTATTAGATAAAGTTTATTTTTAATTAATTTACAACTTTTTCATTAAATTATAATTATTTATATTTGAGTTAAATTCATCTTTTTTTTTTCAAAATTGAATTATTATTTGATCTGAAAATATTTTAATATTTGACAACAAACAATAATAAAATAATGAATTACTTTTTAAACTATAATTGTTATCTTTCACATAAATTCTAGCATCTTTTTATTATTTTTTAAATAACTATTTATTGTTTATATTACAATAACATTTCTTATTGTTTTTTATTTTTTAAAAAATAAAATTTATTCCTTATTGTTTGTGGCCTAAGTTTAGAAAAAAATTAGAAATAAATAATAATTTAACTGTAAAAACAATACAAAGATGCTAGAGTTTATCTCAAACATAAATAATTATAAATTAAAAACTATTTATTATTTATATTCAAATAATATTCTCTATTATTTTTATTTTTAAAAAATAAGTTATTTCTTATAGTTTGTGATCAAAGTTTATCAAAATATTTTCTGACCAAATAATAGCTCAATTTTAAACAATAAGAAAAGGTGCTAGAATTTATCTAAAAAATAAATAATTATAATTGAAAATTTAATTTATTATTTATATAAAAATAAAATTTGTATAATACTTTATTTAAAAACAAATTGTATTAGTTTGTGTTCAAATATTAAAATATTTTTCAGAACCAATAATAATTGAATTTTATAAAAAAATAAAAAGATCCTAGAAATTATCTAAAAAAATAGAAATAATTATAATTTTAAAGCTACTTTAGTCTATATATTAAAACAAAATTGTCTTTATATTTTCATTTTTTAAGAAATTATTTTTTTTGTACCATTAAATAGTGCCTCCAAAATCAAAAGTAACTAAAGTCACTTAACGACAACTAACGGGTATGTGCGACGGACATAATTTTTTAGGATAAAAAAGGTGTGTCTTCATATTTTATGATATCAAAAGCAACACTCGTCAGAATTATGATACCAAAAAAATATCGGTCTTTTTCGGAGGTACTAAAAGAAATACTTTCCTCGTAAGAATGATGAGAGGGGTTGGTGGCAGGTCAAATAATATGAAATTAATATGGTAGTTGAGTTCTGATCAGGAGAAGAGTTAATTAGAGTGTGAGTGTGTGAGTGTGTGTGTGTGCGTGCACTGTGCAATAAATGAGAGCAAGACTTGCAGCAGCTGGCTGCTCATTTAATTTACGAGTGAATAGCTATTTATCCCCTGTGATATTAAAAATGAGCACATTACCCTCCTATGAAAAAAATATAGCAATTTATCTCCTTATACTTTTTAAAATGAAACAATTTACCTCCTTATACAGGGAGGTAAATTGCTTCATTTTAAAAATCATAGGGGGGTAAATTGTTGTATTTTAAAAAATACAGGAAGATAATAAGGGGGTAATTTGCTCATTTATGATATTATAAGGGGGTTGCTTGCATTTTTCCCTTTAATTTACTAGAGAGAATGAAGAAGGGCAGCCACTTTCCGCTAATTTCAGGTTGGGTGGGGCGCTGGGCAACTTGCATATATTGCATAGGTTTCACATATCGCCATCTCACAATTACATGGATTTTCTTACATTTGACAGTACCATGAAATCCTACCACAGGAAATAAGATGAAAGTTGTGCTGTTATAATACTCAGGTGGACTGGAAAATTGTATTTTTCGTCCCGTGATTTAAATTAGGTATATTTTTAATTCTATTGTTGACCAGATTTTTTAGAATGGTTCCAGAACTTACCAAGAGTTTCATTTTCAGTTCTCATACTAATTTTTGTTGGGAAATTGATGGAAAAAATAACGTGAAAGTTATGTAGTTATTATATTTCTAGAATTGAGGAAACAACCATGTGACTTGCATGTGGGCTTTTTCATTAATTTCCTAACAAAAGTTGGCCAGAGAATGAAGGTGAGAATTTCTGAAAGTTGTGGGACTATTTTGGTAAAATTGAAAAATTAGTCATACATAATAGGACCATTTCATATTTGACCCGTGATTTATAAGACTATCAAATTGACCCCACATTCCGTTAGAAATTGCAAACGGAGGCCAAAATTGTTGCACAAAATGTGAAAGTCACGTATCCTGAGCAATTTAGTGGGTCAAAGGAGGCAAAATTACAGTATTGGTGCAAAAAAATATATTATTTTAATTTTGAAAGTATACTTTTTGCCATATATAAATTCAGTTAAATTTACATCATTAGTAAACAAAATATAGCAAATTTCTCCTCTATCGTAAACCAATGGCACAAACTACGTGATATTCATTTGGCCATTAGCCGGTGAATTTTGGAAGGAAAAATCACCACAAATTCTCATGTACATAAAGTAGAAAACCAAATGAATTGTTGTGGATTTAGAGAAATTTTCGAGAGCATTGGCAAATTGGGTTTAAAACTCTATCACTATATTTGTTTTCATTTTTAAATTATTTTCGAAATGAATCAAAACATACCCAATGTTTGCCATAATTCGGAAAAAACCTTATTTGGGTGTTTTTTGTTTTAGCATAAATACATACACATATATACACAGAAATATGCATAAATATATATAAAAAAGACATGATTCGACAAAAAATAGTAATTTTTGCCTCCCGAAACACAACATTAAACATACAATACTTATTTTAAATTATCTTCAAAAACAAATCCAGATATACATACTATCTCTAATACACACTTATTTATTCATTATTTTTCTCTCTCTATATCCACAAAATACAACAAAACACTCGTATAGGTTGGTTTGACTTTTTACTGCTCATAGCCATGTGAAATTATGTGGGTTGCGGATTAACGAGGGATTGAATAGAGGACTAAATTTAATATTCTTTTAGACCAACATTGCAACTTTTAATAGAACCTATACCAAAAGTATATTTCCATAACACGCTGGACCAATTTTGAAATGGTCCATCTTGTGGAACCAGTGTTGTAATTTTGCGTCAAAGATGGTTAGCCGTTAACATTTTACGAGAATTAGTGGGAGGGGCCTTTCGTAACGAAAAATATAATTTTAGTCATGTAATTTATAGGGGTGAAACTACAAAAAAATGTGGGATTTATAGTTCCATTCCTACGACCATTCCAGAATAGTAATGGTAATGGTTGGAACTGTGTTTCGAATACTTTATTAGAATTAGGGACAATCTTGAGTTAATCGTTCCTATATGTGAGACAAGCGATGTCCAAAATATGACAGTTAGTAAACGTATTTCAAAATGAAGTACAATTTTGAACGACTTTGAGTACGCACCTAAGCAATTATGCAAAAAATCATTGCTAAGTGTGAGCTTTTAATTAAGACATAATGTGTTACAATGACCGTCTTAAAAATCGGCACAAGTTGGAACGATTTTGTTGTTTCATTAATATTGTATTATCAAGACCGTTCCAAATAAAATACAACGGCTATAATTCAATAGAAAAAAAAAACGTTCGGGAGTTCGGTCCAATGAAAGTTGCAAATTGTAAAATAACGACTACTTTTTAACGGTTAAATATGTGATCCAATACCCATTCCAAAGTCCTTTCCAAATTTTTCTATATATATATGTTTCTCTCTTTCCGTTTAATTTCATTATCTTTTTCCATTCTTCTTATGCTCTCTCCATTTCCTCAATCGCTCTCGAATTTTTTGATCTCTCACTGTCCAACTAATATTTTTATACTCTTGTTCATCAATCTCTCAAATTTTGGTTGATATTTAAAGTTATTTTAATCGGGTAACAACTTTAACCCTTTATTTGTTAATTGATTATATTTTTTGTAATTCCATCAATTAAATTTAATATTATAATATATATATATATATATATATATATATTTGTGTGTAGGACTCATCATGTTAATACAGTTGAGGAGATGGATGTATAAGAAGAACCTACTGAGTAGGGAAGGTCTTACTTTGGAGTTTGAGAATGGTGTTGCTACATTTATAAAATGCACCACCAACAGTTCCCCCACCATCAATTGCACCAGTATATCAGCCTCGATGATATGACGTAATTTTGTTTATGATTAATATTAGGTTATAATGATTAATATTTAGTATTGTTTTATCTACAAAATTAGTAATTAAAATGTCCTTTCAGGTTTGACAGAAAATTTCACGAGCGCATCTATGCGGTCATGCAAGGACACTTTCCCCACCTTTGGGGATGTTTGATGCAGGTGCCGCCAGAGCACCAACAGTTCTGGTTCGAGAGCATGAATGTAATGTCATTTAAATTAATTTATTATCTTATAACCTAAATTGTTACATGAACTTTACTAAAACTTTCCCAATTTGATATTTTGTAGATGAACTATTGGTGGGATTGTGATGATGAGTCTATGTTCCGAGTCTTCCACATGTGTGCCGAAAAATACATTCAGAAAAAGTTTGCCGTCATCCGGAAGGAGCTGGTCAAGCCACTTTGGCTTGCCAATGACGTATCGCTCCAGCTCCAGGCCTATTGGCGAGCGGACTTCCAAGAGGAGTCCGTGAAGAATAAGGTGAACCGGGCGGCAAATCCCGTGGCGTCCTCCACAGTGTACCGCGGGGAATCCTCCTATGTCGGCATGCACAAGAATAAGATGGTAAGAACATTACGTTGTTCTTTAAGTTTGATCATTATTTTATAAATATTATGCTAACTGTTTTAGTTTTTTACAGGAGGCAGAACTCAGTATGCTGCCCAAGAAGATGGAACTGTTCTCCAGGTGCTACAAGGAAAAGGCGAACGGCGACTGGAGCGGCCCGAGTGTGGCTGAGGTGGTGGTACGTTAATTACTAATTTTATTTTATTTTTAAAATAATTTTTGGGTAAAATTCTAATAATTTTGTTTGTTTTGCAGGAGACGTTCCAGAAGTTGATGGAGGATCATCAGCCTCAACCCACAGCTTATAAAAAATTATTAAATATATAAATTAAATAATTTATAAAAAAATTATAAAATAAAAAATTAGGAATGATTTTAGTAATTATAAAAAAAATGTTACAAATCTAAACAAATCATCATTTCCAATACCATTACTAAAATAGTTCTAAATGCGTGTTCCTAAATAAGATTGACCATTCCTAATACCATTGCTAAAATAGTTCTAAATACGTATTCCTAAATAAAATTTGACCGTGCCTACTACTATTTCAAATATTGACAAGCAAACCATTCCAATGACCGTTCCTAAATATATCACCAATATAAATAAATACAATTCCAAAATTCAAGCATGAGTATTATAAAAATTATTCCAAAATTAACTCTAAATAAAAAATATAACCATTCCAAATGTCATCCAACCCGTTCCAATTAAAAAAATGAAACTTTTTTTTTTTTTTTTGCAAAAATTCATATTAGAAATGGTCACTAACAATGTGTTACAGTGACCGTGCCAAATTAAAATTGTCCTTCATCAAATGTTCCTAAATATTTGTAACACCATCTATAAGGATGGAAGGTGAACCAGTCCAAACCATTCCAAAATTATGTTCAAATTAATTTTGTTAATTCCAAAGCATTCCTAAACTCCCCCCAAATCCTACTTTTTTTGTAGTATGGCATTTTTGGTCATATACAAATTTATTTTTCGCAACTTAGTCCTGTAATTTTATTAGCAATTTTCATCCTTTTCCGGTTAATTTGTCAGAAAATTGCATGTGATTGCACATAACCCAATTACATTGTAGTTTTAGTCCTGTAATTTTAAGGGGCATTGACTTTTTTAGTCATGTAACTTAGAAAAGTTGACATTTTTGGTTCTGCACGAATTGATTTAAAAGATTAAAATTATAATTTAATTGGGTCATGTGTAAGTCATATGCAATTTTTCGATTAATTGGTCGAGAAAGGACTAAAATTACCAAAATTATAAAGTTACAGGACTAAATTACGAAAAACAATTCATATATAGCAAAAATATGACCCCTTTAAATCATAGGACTAAAATTACAATTTTGTTTTCCTTTTGTGCAACTATTTTGATCTCTATTCGCAATTTTTAAAGCAACATGAGGTCAATTTTAAAATTTTGTCTTAGGTCAAGTATAAAATAATGCTATATTGTGGAAATAAATTTACAATTTTGCTGGACTATTTCTTAGAATTTCATAAATAATTGAACTAAATATATTAAAAAAATTAAATCATGGGACCAAAAAAAAAAATCCCATTCTGGTTACATTATTAGCTAATGGGATGGATCACACTTCTCAAACTCTTGTTTTTCAATGGAAACAGAATTGTCTGACGGAAATTAGGTTAAGTCATTAATTATTACCATGAGCATAAGGACACCATCCTCGTAAGTAGTTAGTTATCCCATTCTTGCACGTCTTGTGTTCTTACATATATATGTGAAATTAAGATTATCAATAATGGAGATGGATCATAAAGACAGGATATTCGAATCCAATACGTTTGCTGCTGCACTAATTAAATCGAACAGCTAAGCTAGTTCCACTGAATGAGATGTATTAGCATTAAATGCAGAATCTGCCAGTTTTAGAATATAAAACCAATTATGATCTGTATGGGATAATTACAGTTTCCTCTCTTTGAAATTCATAAATTTTTTTTAGTTTGAGAAATTATATTTAACACCCTTGAGATTTTTTTCGTCTAATAAGTAAATCGCTCTCATAGTAAAAATTTACCGAGTTTGTTGATATTAACAAAAAAATAAAAAAAAACTATATTTACCCTCAGTGACTTATTACTGACCTTTAGCAGGTCAAATAATTTTTTTTTGTAATCAAATTACTCTCATATATCTTTACGCATTAATGCATGCGAGAGAATATATTTTCACCATTATAAAGGGTAGCTTAGTTCGAAAATAATTGTTTGACTTGCAATAAGTCAGGTTTTAAGTCAATTAAGGGTAAATATCAATTAGATTCGGTTAATTTTGACTAATGGGGCGACATATTTATTAGACGGAATCAAACCTCAAGGGTATTTGATGTAATTTCACAAACCACAAGGGGTTTATGTCTAATTGCACCAAACCTCAGGGGAAAGGGATGTAATTATCCCTTCTTTTATTTTTAAGGTACAAATGCAAGTAATTTCTCTTATATTATAAATGAGTAAATTATCCACTTATATTTTTTTAAAAATACAATATTTTAACCCTTGATATTTTGTCAAATCCATTAACTCTAGATTTGAATGAAGCATTTATGAAAAATGATTTCAAATAATTTTATATATAAAAATTTTGAAATTCATCATAATTACATTTGGATCGATTGACTTAAATTTGGCGAAAAATCTTAAAAAAAAGAATTTCAAATGATTCCCCGTTAAAAGATTTGAAATCCATCTCTGCTAATTAATTTTAACTAAAATATAGTTTAAATTTAAAGTTCAAGAATATAAAATCCTTCGAATCTAGAATTAATGCAAATAAATTCCAAGAAATTTGAAATTCATAATTTCAAATACATCAATCCAGACGTAACCTAATACTATCTTTTACAAAATATAATCATGGAAATGAGAGTCCAAAGATTTAAATTACTTTTTATGATAGAATTACTCAAATAAATATAAAGAAATTATTATTAAAAAAAATTTAAAATTTTAAAATTTCTAATTAACTACAGATCCATCGTGCTAAATATAGCATAAGAAACCTATCTTCATAGATAAACTTAACACACACTATAAGCAAAAAAAAAAAAAGTTAAAAGAATATTAACAATAAAAAGCTAATTGTTGATATTGAAGTAATTATCACTAATTATGTATATTAAATGAGAAAAGAATTATTTTTTATCACTATTATGATTTTTATAATTTTGGCAAATGAGAATATTTGTGTAATCCACATTTATACATACAAATATTAGAATTTTTTAATATTTAAATACACATCTTTATGATCCTTATAACATGCTTAACATTTAATAATCATGAGATAAATTCATAATTTCATAGTCTGAGCCTTGAGGGTAAAATGTTAGTTTAGATATAATTGAAGGGGCAAAAATTAAATTCAGGATTACAAAATTTTCCCTTCCAAAAAGTATATATAATTTTAGCAAAGTAAATTTTCTTTTTTAGATTGTATTAAATATACGCACACCACATATATAAAAGATTTTATATGTACTACATACATATATTAAATAAAATAAATGATATAATAAATTAAGGAATAATTATATCTATACCCTTTGATTTATAATCTATTTACACAAATACCCTCTGTCTTTAAAAAATTACTCATACACTCATCAGAAACGTGAACGTCCTTATACAAATTACCCCCAGTTTGTAAAAAACTTACATATACATTCCATAAAATGTCAACAACATTATACAAACTACCCATATTTTTTTACTATCACGAGCAACTATACAAACGACTAGAGTGCTTTGTGTAAATAAATTACACATTAGGGATTGAAAATATAATTATTCCTAAAATTAAAAATTAAAAAAAAAATCCAATTCCAAATCCTACTTTGCTCCACAAGAACCAATTAGAAGAACGCATCCACCACAGGATCAGAGTTCAGCGGCGCTTATGCTAAAAAGGTCTGACCCGCTGCATTTAGTGAATGTTCTCTTTTTGGCATTAGGGTAGAAGTAGATCACATAATTCACACATACTGCTTCCGTCTTCACAAAACTACAAATTAACATAAATGAAAAAACCTGCAAAAACTGGGGAAAAAAGAAAAGATATATAGCAGGAAATGATTACAAGCCGACAACACAGCCTCAACGAAAATGATAGACAGCGAAAAGAGCATGAAATTACCCATGCAAATTCTTGAAATTTATTGAGAATTCAAAACCTGTCTTTGTAGCTTATAGTAATCTGTGTGTGCACTTTTATGATGGATGTAGTAAGAAGTTGGTATCTGATAACAGTTTGAAGCCGTGAAAACTTCAGAGAGTGAAATCCTCCATGGCTACTTCTTCTTCCACCAAGATTGACTTCTTCCCTCATCACCCTACCCAGTTCACCCCTGTAAGCATCACAGTCTACATACACACACCAATGTGTAGACGTATATGTGCGTGTTTTGTGGGTGTGTTTTTCTTCAAGTAAAGAGAACACCCCACTTGAAGATTTTGTATTTCCAGTTGAAAAAGAAATGTGGGAATCCATGCTCGATTTTCTCTAATTTTCTTGACGGGTTTTTACAGATTGAAGAAGGCAATGAAGATGAGGAGTTTTCTCAGGGAAGAAGCAGCTTTAGAGCAACTCCGTCAATGGATAGGCGAGAAAGATGCAAAGGGTCGTCAAGAAAGAGGCAAGAAAACGACAAGGCGACTGGGGTTTCGTGCAACCAGTGCAGGCCTAGCAATAGGGATAAATTCTCAGTTGTTCACTTGGAGAATAACGGAGTTCGCAGGCATCGGTTGATGGCCAGTCCAAATGGGATTTTCAAGTCGGTTTTAGCTTCTCTGGCACTCAAGAAAAGCCCCAAGTCATCAGACTGCGTCTCCTCCGCCCTGTCAATGGAGGAGCAGTGGAAGTTCGCGGTGGCGGAGCTCTCAAATAAGTTGATTCTGGCCAGCAGGAAGAGGGATGAGGCTGTTCTTGAGGCTTCCAAGTTGAAGTACTCTGTTGCTGAGCTTGAGAAGAAACTGAACAAGCTGGAAATTTACTGCCATAGCTTGAAATCTGGGCTTGAAGTTTGCAGCAGTGGGAAGAATTCTCAGGTTAATCTTCACTGCATAAAAGTTGGTGATCAAGAAAAAGTGGTTGAACATTTCTTGGTTCTGCTTTCTGAGGCTAGATCATCGGTTCGGGTCCTGACCCGGATATTGGCCCTTCAGCTGAGACAAATGGGGGGGAAGGTATATGATCGGATTGCTTTGCTTCTTCAACCTTATGATATCAAGATTTCTTACACAAGGAACACAAGAGGGATTCTTCTTTATTTTGAGGCGTTGCTGAATAGGGCATTCTTCGAGGACTTCGAATCCATCGGGTTCCAAAAGGGTGCCCCGAACCCGATTCTGAACCCGATTGATCGTTGCAAGGCGAATTTCACGATGTTTAGCCGGTTGCAGGGGTTGGCATGGGAGGAGGTGTTGAGCAAGGGGACCAGGCATTTTAGTGAAGATTTCAGCAAGTTTTGTGACAGGAGGATGAGCGAGATTGTCGCCATGCTGGCTTGGGACCGGGCATGGCCCGAACCGCTTCTGCAGGCCTTTTTCGGAGCTTCAAAGGCTGTGTGGTTGGTGCACCTTTTGGCTAATTCGGTGCACCCGGGTCTGCCCATTTTCAGAGTGGACAATGGAGTTAGGTTTGACCCGGTTTACATGGAGGATATGGGAGGAGATAAGGCCAAGAAGCTCACACCCACAATGGTTCGGATCATGGTTACACCCGGATTCTATGTCTATAACAATGTGGTTAAGAGCAAAGTGATCTGCAGGTACCACAACAATCACAATGGTGGTAGCATTAATGAGTTGAATGATATGGGCTTAACTCCTTCTCCTTTATAGCAAATGCATCTCAACCATCGGATCAACGAACCATTACATAAATTAATCAACCATGCTCGATTTCACGTTGGACAAAATTTTACGTACATTTTCAAATGTTTACCATTATCGGAAAAAAAAATGATTGCATTTTTAAACACATCGGAGATGTGGGATTCTTGTTAAGTGTAAGATCAAGATTTTGACGAAATCTAAAGAAGAATATCAGGCTTTTATATCTCTACAAGCTGTCAGTGAATTTAGAGTATCGAAAGATTACAACAAGTTCGAAAAAGAATTGGACTCTTCTTGTTGCTTTTATTTGCACTTATCACTGATGAGTTGGTCAATGATGTTGGTGGATTGGCTTTGTATCTTTGAGATGTGCAGATAAAGCTTTTGCATATGGAATC
Organism: Sesamum indicum; assembly: GCF_000512975.1. Classification (NCBI taxonomy): domain Eukaryota; kingdom Viridiplantae; phylum Streptophyta; class Magnoliopsida; order Lamiales; family Pedaliaceae; genus Sesamum; species Sesamum indicum. The sequence goes on from NC_026145.1 coordinate 2,919,608, forward strand.
TAATCATTATAGTTTCCATGAGTTGTTACCTTTTGGGGTCTATTGCCATTCTTATTGTTGCTTTGAAGGCATGTTGATTTCTTTGGTGATATTCAAGTTTAAATGTTGGGTGTGTAGAGAGGTAGTGGGACTAATGCATTTAGGGCCCCCTTGTTAATAGCTTGGCAGGCTGATGGCAATAGTTGTAAAATTTAGAAAAGCGATCAATTATATGGTAGGTTGTATCATATTTGCTATGTAATTGGTTTAATTCGGTCAGATCTGATTTGAGTAAGAATTTTTCGAGTGGGGTGCCATGAACAAATTTGAAGTTATAGGTTCGACGAGTCTTCCAGGATGTGTGGGCATTAGGCTCACTCTATGTGAGTTATTGTAATTTGTTTATACGCATATTGATGTATTGGTTGAATTGAGAGTTATTAAAATTTATTATTTAAACGAGATCTTAAGACTTATAAACTGTTTAAACTTCTCATTTACAATCGGTGTAGGACGCTTATAACCTACACCACTTATAGATATATGAAGCCATTTAAATGCATCATTTAAGGGGCAACACAACTCTAGATGATGCCGATTGGTACCTATCTAAGGTTTATGAATACAGGTATGTTGATGTATATGGTACGGGAAAATGAGAAATATAAAATTTAAGGAATGTATGATACGATTTAGATACGTTCACTACAAATATACTTATAATAGTTTGTTTATATTTTTGAACATGTATTAAAGTATTCATGGACTATTAAAGAATATGGATAATTATATTTTGCCATTTGAACTATGCTCGTTTTTATACTTTGTTATCTAAACTTATTTTGTTTTATCAACTTAACATCTCAAATTTGTGAAATATTACACTTTATTATATATGACTATTTTTCGATGGGATTTTTTATCAAAAAAAATCACATGTAGTGCATGTATATTATTTAAGGTCAATGTGGTGTGATGTTTTCCACATATGCACTGCATGTTATCTTTTTCTAACCAAAAAAATTAATAAGAAAATAATCATATATAACAAAATGCAAATTTTGTAAATTTGAGATGGTGACCTGATATAAAAAAAAAAGTTTAAAAAATAAAATATAAAAGCAAGCATAATTCAAATGATAAAATGTAAGTTAATGTAAAAAAAAAAAAAATAGTATATGGTCAAGTATGATTTGATATGAGTAAGAAATCATTTTAGAAATATCTGTATAGTATGGGTTTGGACCATCTAAATGCTAAATTATTGGAACCTTTTCTTCTGCTTTCTCTTGGTTTTGTGGTCAAGAATTCTCACGTGCACTTCAAAAAGCTTAAAGCTTGGTCAAATCCACTCATGCATGCACTTTATGTTACTGCATGCAGTATTTGAAGTTCATTTCCAGGGTGTATAAAGCTTTTTTCACCTAATTTTTTACAAAAGTGTTAAAGGAGAAATTCCATTTTTTGCCCAATAATTTAAGTTCAAACATGTTTAATTTTATTATTTATGGAATTCTAAAAAAATGTTCAATAACTTGAAAAAATGTCTCACTTTCATTTTTCTGTCAACCTGTGTTAGGCAATTTATGGAAAAAAAAAACAGAAAAATAAAAAAGAAATACGTGACCGTTATCTTTTTTATTCTAAAATAATTACGTGACTTGCATGTAATTTTTTTTAATCAATTTTCTAACGAAAATTGGTAGAAGTATTGTTTTTTCCCCTCAACTGTAGTTGTTTCATCCAAAAATACTTAACAGCCACGTATTGGGCAAGTGACCTATGTTGTTAAATTATAGATGAAATAGTGAATGTGACCAAAAGTATTAATTTTTGTAAATTATGGTGCTAAACGTGCTAATCCCCTAACAAATGAAATCAAAAGTAAGACGAGCCTAACTTATAGGACAAAAAATGATATTTTCTCTAGAAAATAACGGGATTAATTCTAATTTTATTAATTCTTTTACTTGTCTTGCATGATTCTAAATGGATTTCTTAATAAATTCACTTGTTGATTCAAGAAAAAACTCCATATCCCTTTTGGAAATATCAACCATAAATAAAAATATATTTAGGGGTTGTTTATAGTTAGGAAAAAGTGGTTGATAAAGCCGATTGAATAAAATAGTTGGATAGAATAATTGTAAAAGTTTTATCCAATATATATATATATTGATGTGCATGACCTGAGAAGGCCCAATACAAAAAAGAGCAACAAGGCCCAGGACCGCCTAATGCACCTGTTCCAACAGCCCAAGGGGACTAGCAGGCCAAGACAAAAGACGAAGGCCAAAGACACCCCTGGACTTGATCTACACTCATGACCCAACAAGGGAGACTGACCTAAAGGGCCACAAACTTGGCCATTTCCCCCCTCCACATGGCTTATAGTCTAACTACCAGCCAACTGCAACATCAGACCACGTCAGTCCTAATGACATAGTCCAAACAAGGAAGGTCTCCTTAAGACCTGGGACCCCCTGGTAACTAGGGCTCCTAGGCGGTTGAGATTCCCTGTCAGTGAGGGGTCTCCCTAAATGAAAGGACACTCTCATAGGATGCATCCACTTGCGGATAGGGATATTTTGCCACCTATCGGACCACTTTTTACCCATCTCGCCTATTGGGGATTCGAAAAAAATGATAAATCTCCAATAGGCGAGGGCACCTCCCTCTAAATACACAGGTGTGGTCCCCCATGCGAGGGACAGCTCCTTGATTTTCTAAGCACTCTCTCTATCACTCATCAAGCATTCTTTGCACATTTCTTTCAATTTTAATCAACATATTTTGATTCATTATTACGTTTACTTACTTTCTTATTTTATTTCATCTTGAATTCAATGCTAACATGGCCTCGAAGTGCTAACATGTTGTTTTGCAAGCCTCTTTTCTCTGGATCGTAAAGACTTCAATCCAACTCTAAATAATAGTCCAAATTCATTGAACCTATATATGCTACATTCACACGCATCATATATATTTTTTGTTTCGCATCCAACCACTTTATCCAATGTTGTAAACATTGACTTAATGATGTAATTAATAAATCTCTATAATGGGATATTTTTTTTACCTTGTAGGACAAATAATGTGATAGAAATAAGAAGTTCTCAAACTGCCCTTTTAGTGATATATATATACACATATATATATTACATATGTTTTTATATATTATGAAAATATATATCCACACATCTCAACACACACATTATATATTTTTTTTCTTAAAACTCAACAGCACACAAATAAATTTTCAAATTAAAAATAGAGCTTATATATGAATATAATATTTAAGTTTAAATTATAACAGTACATACAAATATTGAGTGCATACATTATATATTTTAAAGAGGTGTAATTTACAATATTACATACGTAACATTTACAACTTGTATATGGGGTGAGAAGTTAATAGTCAATAAAATATAGTTGGTAATTACATGTCTCAAATGAGGCACAAAATTATAAAATTATTGAAGAGGCCAAGCAAGATAACCTATCTTTTATATATCGTAAATATATCGTAAATATATATATATTCATGTTCTTAATTCAGTTATAAGAAAATAAATTTATCCCTCTATTAAAACGTCAAAGTGACAATGTTGTCACTACATAAAAATTTTTAAGTGACAAAAAAAATTAAAATTGTCAATATATTGAAATTTCGTAGTGATAATTCAGATGTTGTCATTATATCACAATCCTTAATATGTAACTTAATTCAAAAATACTCTTCAATCACCACAAAGATATTGATGCAACTTGCGATTTGCGATATGATCGGTGCCTCGTTGTACGAGATATTATCCATTTTGACTTTTCGTGTAAGTCTTATAAATAAGACTTGAGACTTATTAGTCGTTCAAACTCGTTATCTTCGATCAGTGTAAATTCTAGTTTATATCATGCACCTAAAGCATAAAGGAGAAATTTAGACCAGAGACATAGTGGAAAAGCCATTAGAAAAGGTACATGTGCTGATTCTGTGTCCAAAGATGAAGTGTAAGTGCAGTTGATGAATTGTGATTTGACTCAACTACAGCCTAAGGGGAAGATAATGAGAAGAAGTGGAATTAGTATCCCAATAAGGCAATTATACCAATTCCTTTATGTTTTGTGTTGGAAGTTTGAACTTTTTCTTTCTTTCCTTATGTCTCTATCTGCCCCTCCAGTAGTAGTTATGTGCATGGGTGGTCCACTTCTTTTACTTCAAATAACTTCACTTGAAAAGAAAACAAAGTAGTTGGAAGTGAAGCTGTTCGAGATGTCATGGTCAAGATCCACAGTTGATCAAGTAGGCTCAGAAAATATACGGATCGATCTGAAACGGCTAGATTTAGAATCGATTCATTACTAAAGTGTGGGATTAAGTTTGCAACATTTTCCTAAGTGTGGGACGATATTGCAACGGCAGGACTAACTTTGCAATATTTTTTTAAAATATGAGATTAATGTTGACTTTTTCACAAGATATGAGACTGATATTACAAAATACCCTGCATCGTGGGATTGAAATTGCCATCTCCTGAAATAAATAAGTATTAACTTTTTTATCTTGTCAGCAATTTTCAAGGGGAAAGAAAAGTAAAGGCACTTATGTTCTTGATTCTATAAGTTTTTTTTTTTTTCTTTGGTATTATAAAGAACATTTAAGTTTCAAGACTAAATGTTGACACTTTCTTGCAATAATTTCTGTACTTTGAATTTTTCTTGTAATGTAAGAACGTTAAAGATGTTGGTGGGCATGAATAATCAACATTAGTTTGAAATTTGGAGATAACAGTCTCAAACATATCTCTCAAGTTATGTGGAGAAAAAATATAAATCTTCTAGCAATTCTTTTAAAGTCAATCAACCTGGAAAATATTTGAGAATCGTATATCATGTGAAAAAGAAATCAAAAAATCAAGTTTTAATTATAAAGATATTTCTATTAATTCTTGGTAATTTGGAGTGAGGCATTGTAGATGGAGCTGTAGATCGTTTACAAACATTATCAATGAAACTTTGAATTAAATTAGAAATCTTGGAGTCATATGATATTGGATGAACTTGATGCAAGATTCCCCCACGAAAATTCTTTTGAATGAAATTAAGATTATTTGTTGGACAATTAAATGGCCCATGACCAATAATAATAAAGGTAGAGTTATTTATTTTTTTATTAGTAAAAAAAATTATATTAATATAATTAATTTAAAAATATTAATATTAATATGTCGAGTCGTGATGACATTAAAATTAAATTTTTTAACAAAAAAAAGCCCAAGTAGCGATCTAGGATCACAACTTGACCATTTTGTTTTTTTTTTAATTCATTTAATTAAATTTTATATAATTGAATTATATAAAATTAATTTTTAACAACATATTAAAGTCCAAAAAATCATAATATTTAAATTATATTAATTTAAAAAATTACAATTAAGTGTACAAATGTAATAGTGTATATTTTTGTACAATTTTAACAAATACAATGAAATATATAATTATTCTTGGCAACCCGGTACAGGCACATCTAATTGTGTTGATGAATATCTTTGTTGGGCTTGTTGTCTTGGACGCGTTTGCGCCCAATCCATCTCGTTGTGAATACGTGTTGTTTGATTTCGATCAGGGCGCGAAGAGATGCGAATAGTAAGATCGTGGACCAACTCAAATCCCGGTACATTTCAATAATTTTTGGAATGCAGAGGTTTAAATGACTTAGAATATATATTCTTATAAGCTATTATATCGTAATAATCCTTCACCATTGATGCAGCATTAATCATGTATACAGCGCATACCTTTTGAAAGTGACTGCAAGGAATACCAAATTGAGTCCACTTGTCGCAAGAACATTCTCGGTTCGCAATTTTGACAACATGGGTGTTAACTCCATGTCCACTGTGACGTCTTGTAACAACCGAGGCGGACTGTTGAAACTGATGGTATTTGGTGACGGTATGCTCAACAGAATTATGATGCCAACGTGTGAACATCTTATGTGCAAAATCCATCCACAGTTGGTTGTTGGCCAACATTACAGAACTTCTCGCTAACCTCTCACGGAAATAACGGACACTTCTCTGAAACATCATCTCAGCAATTGCTATCAACGGTAGGTGGCGAGCGCCTTTCAATACTCCATTTATGCATTCTGACATATTTGTCGTCAGAATTCCGCACCGTCATCCGCCATCATAAGATACTGTCCATTTTTCTTTGTTGATCCTATCTAACCACTTAAACGCCTCTAGTTTCTGGCTCTTTATCTCCTCCATAGTGTGATTGAATTTTTTGATCTGATATTCAGAGCCAGCTCTCCAACAAAGATCCTTCAACACAATATTTTTGTATTTTCTGTTGAAATTAGAACATACATGCCTCAAGCAATACCAGTGCACGCTGTTAGGTGGCACGAAATTTGGACATTCATGTACGCTCTGGCGATACCAGCATGACGGTCAGAAATAAGGCAGATACCCCGTTGCCCCCGTATAATGTGTCTGTTCAATTGTCTAAGAAACCACTTCCAAGATAAATGTGATTCTTCATCGACAATTTCAAAAGCAAGAGGGAGTACCTGTTGATTTCCATCCATGGCAGCAGCAATCAGCATTTTGTGCTTGTACTTTGTGTATAGATGGGTCCCATCTACACTGATAAGTTTGCGACAGTGTTGGAATCCTTCAATACATGGCTTGAACGCCCAGAAGACGTATCCTATCTCATATGCACCGGTTGATGTGTTGCGGGCTTTGTGTTGCCATTCAACAATCGTTCCTGGATTATATTTTTGGAGAACTCCCAAGTATTTGGGTAGCTTTTGAACTGAGCTCTCCCATGTGATGTAAACAATCTCACGTGCCATCTTCAAACTGTACCATGCCTTTTGGTATGGTATATCGTAACCTGTATGGTCTTTCACAATTTGGATGACATGCTTTATTCCGTACGACGGGTTGCATTTTACCTGTCATAAAAGTAAAGAAGCAACATAAACCCTATCTAAATTACCATGTTCGAGGGACATTTAATTCATTATACATGTATGGTCCCCTCCATATTTTGTTATTATCCACCTTTTAATTTTTTATTTCAAAATCCCTCGCAGCTCCCATCTATACCACATATCTGAAAAAGATAAACACGAATCAATCAAATAATTTTGTATGCTTATACATATACAAATATATACATATATATACATTTGCTGCTATGCTTACACAATACTTTCCACTTGGCCTTCGAACTCTTAGCTACCCAATACTCGCGTCGTGCATATCGTATCGAGTGATCTTTCACCGCCTCAATTAAAGCTTCTTTATTTTTGAAAAGTATTCCTACATCAAGTCTGCCTTCGTTTTTGTCATAAAATTTTGCATATTTCAAATTCGGTACATCAATAGAATCCACTAGTACCTCCAGGAATATTTGTCCGAAAAATGATACAGAGCGGTAAAATATTTGCTGAGTAGTTCGATGTGGCATAGCTGGTTGAGAGGATGTTGACGTATCTTGTGCAAAATTTTCAGCCACAACATTTATGTCAACATCTTGTAGTCCATCCTCCGGTGGAATTGGATAATCCACTTCATCCGATTTAGAAGCAGCCTCTGAATCATAAGCCAAAGTGTCCGCAAAAGGGTCTTCTGGCTCAGCATCGTCTTGTGCAAAATTTTCGATAGGGTCTTCTACCTCAACATCATTTGGTATAAAATTGGAGGTGGATGGAGTATATGAGTGGGTGGGCTCTGTGTAATTGAGTTCAATATTATCAAGCCCTTGCGTAACAGACACCACATTGGGAGTATAACACTCTATATCATAATTTGATGTGTCTGCACCAAAATCGGTATTAGAAGTGCCTACACCGAAATTAGTGTTATACGTACCTGTAAAATTTTCGTAGTTGGAAGATGAAGGGAATCCGTGGCTTGATAACAACGCCATGTATTCCCCGTACTGTTGACTCATTTGTGAGTTGTCATCCCCCTACTGTTGAGTCATATTTTGGTGGTCGAAAGCTCCCCAATTTCGGCCAATTTGTGGAGTATCATCATGGTGGATTTGTACAGTTTTGACGTAAATTTCCATGACTGGGAATCCACCTGCAGGATCAGTGAAAAATAGCAACGTATTGTCATCTTTAATTTATATGAGTGTTTCCTTTATTCGATCGAGGTATTGGCACGAATGTTTTGTAGATAATTTCAACGAAAATTGGGAGCTATCAACACCAATTTTCTGGTAGATTTTTTTATAGAAATTGATCATAAGTGTATGAACGAGGGATCCTCATCGCCGCAATGAGCATCTGATCATATGTAACAGACCATCCATCCCTCGATAATTCACCACCAAAATACACAAAAATTTCAATGCGAGAAGATGAAGTAGATATACTTAGCAAGTAATAAAAAAATTTTCGCACTGTATTTGAAATGGCAAGGATATGTGAATGAATTGTTGTTGCTTTAGCTGTGTGAAGTAAGCCATGGATGACATATTTATACACGACTAGTATTTGAAATCAAACTTACCCATCTGTTATAAAATTCAAAAATTTCACTGAAAATCTCGTGGCCTGAATGACATATCACTGGCCACAGCTAGTCTGAAATTTAAGGCTGGCCGCAGCCAGCTTTAACGTGGGGGCCAGTCTTGATTAAGCGTGGGCCAGCCCTTAATCAAGGGCTGCCAGCCCATTATTCAAGGCTGGCAGCGCCAGTCTTTAATCACGCGCGACCAGTGACGGGTCACACTAAATGTGACCCATCAGTCATTTTTTACCTAGTTAAGTTTTTTAACAGTCTCCAATCTCTATAAAGAGGTGTACCAAACGTTATATTTTCTCACTTCACTCTCAACAAGCCCTCAGTCAAGTAGCCACTTTCAAAACAAACGTTTCAATTTATTTTGTGAGGTTACACAAATTAATTTTTCATATAAATGGATAGATGTTCTGTACACAACCCTCGTGACGGGACTGTATTATCTCAACAAGCCCAATATAGGTCCGATGATATTTCTGAAGGTGACTTAGATGCCGTACTACAGGCACGGCGTGAGGATGGTACCTTTTGGACTCATTTTTAACAAAATAATCTTTCCGTTCGTGTACAACAAATCCTACATCAAATAAGATTTTATGAAGTTTACAGATGCGGATGGCTTTAATTAAATCAGCATCTCATCACTGCATTAGTGGAGAGGTGGCGATTGGAGACGCACACTTTTCATTTTCGTGTAGGGGAAGCCACAATTACCCTACAAGATATTCAAATAATATGGGAACTCCCAATAAATGGTGAGCCGGTGACTAAAGTTGATATCGACCGCACAATTCAAAGGCTCGAGACTGCAAACATCCTCAATTATATCTCATTTGGCAGCGGTCGATATCACTCATAACACTCCCTACGACGTCGTCGTCCAGTTCGCCCAGGCTGTTGTGTTGCTTCTATTGGGGGGATTGATGTGCCCAGATTCCACAGGTAACTATATATCATTACTATATCTCTCAAAATTAGAAGGTATAGAAACATCCAGGAACTATAGTTGGGGAGTCCTGTGCTGGCATTTTTATATCACGAATTATGCAATGTCAGCACAAAAGGCAAAGCGGCAATTGGTGGCGCGCTGCAATTGTTGCAGGTAAAATTTACTTAATAACTCTTACACATTTTTTTTGCTATTAATATTAATTAATAACAAATATTTGTATTATTAGTACAGATTTGGGCATGGTCACGGATTACTCCACTTTGCCCTGGACTTGGTGCCCAGCGACTATTTATGGTCCAAGTCCAAATGGACTACAATCGCTGGCTCCCTGCAATTGTTAGCACACGTTCACCCAAACAGTACGGGGAACTGTCTGGGTAATAAGAGAAATACTGGATGAGATGCAGGCGGATCAGGTAACTTATTTTTAATATTATACGTATATTTATACCGTGAATTAAATGCATATTAATTTACATCTTTTTATTTATTACAGTTCATCTGGCAACCGTATGACATGAACTTGGATGTCATTATGGCTTACGTCGCTGATTTGAACCCCCAGTTGTAGAGGTCATCATGTCCATTGATATTCTACGCAATAGTTGAAATGCATTATCCCGAATGGGTTATTCGCTAATTCGGGATGAGGCAAAATATTCTAGAAGCGAAGAATACCCAGGATATGAGCCTCCATCAGATATCCCGTAAAAATCACACGGGCGTAGATTGGTACCTGCAACACATACAATATATCACTAGATGGCAAAGACGATATGACATGATTGTATAGAGGCCACCCATTTCTAATAGAAGAGAAACAGAACGAGATTATTGGGAATGGTACTACAACATAACAAGAAAGTTTGTATCATCATCTACTGAAAGACGTATGGAAAGCGGGTACCAACCTGGAGAAGCACCTATGTTGCAAGTTGTGGTACGTTGGTATATAATATTATATATTTTATTTTAGATTTTTTTTTACAACACAAGACTCATTATTTTTCTACAATTTTCAAGCAAATGAGGTCAAGGCCCTTGAAAATTTATATCGATTTAGACCATTAAATATTGAAGGTTATAGTCAATTGGTGGATAGATTTGAACATGGGTTACATATTATCAAGGAAGCCATAACCCAACAGCCACAACAAATTGCTTTTTCATCCGATGATGCTCCCACAACATCCAACATGCAAAGAAGAAGTTCTAGCCGAATGTCTATTGGTTCAGTTGAACGTCATGATATTGGGGTGGATATAGCTGGTCCTTCTATAGTATATACACCTCAAGATTATTACGTGTCTCAACCACCTTAAGATTATTACATGCCTCAACCGCCTCAATATGATTGGTTTCAATCGACTTCATATATGTCAAACCAAACACAAGATTATTCTTCACAAGTACATCTTGACCTTGGTCTTGATATTAATCAACCATATGTACAAGGATACAATACTTCACCAATTCCATTTCCATCATTTAGTACATATCGTGACAATGTGGATTCTAGTTTCGCAACAACATCAAGTCGGTTCGGTGGTGATGAAAATGAGATACAAAATGAGCCAGTGCAAAATGTGGGCGAGTAAATAAGAAGACCTCGGTGTCAATGCCACAGACACAATTTTGGAACGGGTCGACATTTTTTACATTTTTAATTGTATACTTCATTGTATTTTTTATAATTGTATAAAACAATACACTATTACATTTGTACCCTTAATTGTAATTTTTTAAATTAATGCAACTTTAACATTATAATTTTTTGGACTTTAATATGTTGTTAAAAATTAATTATATATAATTAACTTATAACAAATATTAATTAAAAAAATTAAAAAAAATAAAAAAAGGGACCAAGTCGTGAAAAGAATCACGACTTGGCCATTTTTGCTGAAAAAAATTAATTTTAATTTCGAGTCATAATTTTAAATCACGACTCGATATATTAATATTAATATTTTTAAATTAAGTATATTGACATAATTTTTTTTATTAGTAAAAAGTTAAATAACTCAGTAAAGGTAGGCCTATTTACTCATTTGGATGGCAACGGTTTGGCCCAATGACCTACCAGTCCACAACCCATGACCCGACCCAACCCACTAGTTTGACTACTTATTCTCCACCTAACCCTAATCTCTCATATCTCATATCTCATATCTCACATCGCTCTCTTCTCTCTCTCTCTCTCTAAGCGGCCGATTCATGCTCCTCTTCTCTATGTCTTCTTCTTCTTTTATCTCTCATTTATGGCCGCGGTTTTTCCATGATCTTGGGACTTTGCCTTCCCGCCTTCTTCCATTTTTACTTCCGATGTAATGGTGGTTGTTTTCTTGGCTGTGGGTTATCGAAAAATTGATTTTCTCTTCTTCTCTTCTAAAACCGAGCATAATTTTTGGTTCTTTGTGAACCTAATAGTGAGGATCTGTGTGATCTAGAGTTATAGCCTTTGTGGCAAGGGCTTTATGCCAAAACCGTGTCAAACCATGAGTTGTTTTGAAGGCT
>NC_026145.1:2931614-2951767 GCF_000512975.1 Sesamum indicum
GAAAGGAAAGCCTAAGAAATGAATCTGGCTCTCTGAGCCTCGTTTGACCGAGTATTTTAGTTACATTTATATTGCTGCAATTTTCATTTAATATCTTGTAATTCTAGTGTATTATTCCTGTATTTAAAGGGTTCAATACCTTATTTGTTCTGTAACAGTAAATAGGGCTCATCCCCACAGTGATAAATAGCCAGATCCATTTCAAATCCCTTAGGCCTTGTTCCCTTTTATTGGATCCTGGTCCAAGGTGGAGTATGTTGGACAATTAAATGGCCCATGACCAATAATAATAAAGGTAGCCCTGTACACAGTAGATGGAAACGGTTTAGCCCAAGCCCATGACCTAACTGCCCACAACCCATGACCCGACACGACCCACCAGTTTGACTACTTATTCTCCACCTAACCCTAATATCTCATATCTCATATCTCACATCGCTCTCTTCTGTCTCTCTCTAAGCAGCCGATTCATGCTCCTCTTCTGTATATATTTTTCTTCTTCTATCTCCCATTTATGGCCGCGGTTTTCCCATGATCTTGGGACTTTACCTTGCTGCCTTCTTTCATTTCAACTTCCGAGAGCCACCTATATAATGGTGGTCAGTTTCTTTGTTAGCTATTGAGAAAGTTCTTCTCTCTTCTTCTCTCTTCTTCTCTCTTCCTCTCTTCTAAAATAGAGCATAATTTTTTGTTCTTTGTGAACCAAATAGTGAGCATCTGTGTGATCTAGAGTTATAGCCTTTGTGGCAAGGGTTTTGTGTCAAAACCGTGTGCAATCGTAAGTTGTTTTGAAAGGCTACCGGTCTTCGTGACTGTGGGGAAAGCCTAAGAAAGGGATCTGGCACTCTGAGCCTCGTTTGATCGATTATTTTAGTTGGTTTTATGTTGCTGCAATTTTCGCTTAATATCTTGTAATTCTAGTGTATTATTCCTATATTTAAACGGTCCAATACCCTATTTGGTCTGTAATAGTAAATAGGGCTCATCCCCAACAGTAGTAAATAGCTAGATCCGTTTTCAACCCCCTTGGGCCTTGTTCCGTTTAATTGGGTCCTGGTTCAAGGTGGAGTATGTTAGACAATTAAATGGCCCATGACCAATAACAATAAAGGTAGACCTATTTACTCATTTGGATGGCACGGGTTTTGGCCTAAGCCCATAACCTACCAGCCCACAACCCATGACCCGACCCGACCCACCAGTTTGACTACTAATTCTCCACCTAACCCTAATCTCTCTCTTCTCTCTCTCTCTAAATGGCCGATTCATGCTCCTCTTCTCTATGTCTTCTTTTTCTTCTATCTCTCATTTATGGCCATGATTTTTCCATAATCTTGGGACTTTGCCTTGGCCGCCTTCTTCCATTTCTACTTGCGAGAGCCACCTATATAATGGTGGTCGACTTTTTGGTTTTGGGTTATCAAAAAAGTGCTTCTCTCTTCTTCTCTTCTGAAGTCTAGCATAATATTTGGTTCATTGTGAACCTAATAGTGAGGATCTGTGTGATCTAGATTTATAGCCTTTGTGGCAAAGGCTTTGTGCCAAAACCGTGTCCAACCGTGAGTTGTTTTAAAGGGCTACTAGTCTTCAGGGGTGTGGGGAAAGCCTAAGAAACGGATCTGGCTCTTTAAACTTCGTTTCACCGATTATTTTAGTTGCTTTTATATTACTGCAATTTTCGCTCAATATCTTGTAATTCTTGTGTGTTATTCCTCTATTTAAAGGGTTCAATACCTTATTTGGTCTGTAACAGTAAATAGGGCTCATCTCCAAAAGTGGTAAATAGCCAGATCCATTTCCAACCCCTATAGGCCTTGTTCCTTTTTATTGTGTCCTGGTTCAAGGTGGAGTATGTTGGATTATTAAATGGCCTATGACCAATAATAGTAAAGGTAGGCCTATTTACTCATTTGGATGGCAACAGTTTGGCCCAAGCCCATGACCCACTAGCCCACAACCCACGACCCGACCCTACCCACCGATTTGTCTACTTATTCTCCACCTAACCCTAATCACTCATATCTCACATCTCACATTGCTCTCGTCTCTCTCTCTAAGTGGCCGATTCAAGCTCCTCTTCTCTATGTCTTCTTCTTCTATCTCTTATTTATGGCCGCGGTTTTCCCATGATCTTGGGACTTTGCCTTGGCCGCTTTCTTCCATTTCTACTTCCGAAAGCCACCTCTATAATGCTGGTCGGTTTCTTGGTTGTAGGTTATCGAAAAGGTGCTTTTCTCTTCTTCTCTTCTAAAACCGAGCATAATTTTTTGTTCTTTGTGAACCTAATAGTGAGGATCTGTGTGATCCAGAGTTATAGCCTTTATGGCAAGGACTTGTGTGCCAAAACCGTGTGCAACCGTGAGTTATTTTGAAAGGCTACCAGTCTTCGTGATTGTGGGGGAAGCCTAAGAATCAAATATGGCTCTCTGAGCCTCGTTTGACCGATTATTTTAGTTGCTTTTATATTGCTGCAATTTTCATTTAATATCTTATAATTCTTGTGTATTATTTCTGTATTTTAATGGTTCAATATCCTATTTGGTCTGTGTTAATAAATAGGGCTCATCCTCAATAGTGGTAAATAGCCAGATCCGTTTCCAACCCCCTTGTGCCTTGCTCCTTTTTATTGGGTCCTGGTCCAAGGTGGAGTATGTTGGACAATTAAATGGCCCATGACCAATAATAATAAAGGTAGGCCTATTTACTCGTTTGGATGGCAACGGTTTGGCCCAAGCCCATGACCCATCAGCCCACAACCCATGACCCGACCCGACCCACGGGTTTGATTACTTATTCTCTACCTAACCCTAATCTCTCATATCTCATATCGCACATCGCTCAGTTCTCTCTCTTCTCTAAGCGGTCGATTCATGCTCCTCTTCTCTATGTCTTCTTCTTCTTCTATCCTTCATTTATGGCCGCGGTTTTTTCATGATCTTGGGACTTTGCCTTGGCCGCCTTCTTCCATTTCTACTTCCGAGTGCCACCTATATAATGGTGGTCGGTTTTTTAGTTGTGGGTTATCGAAAAAGTGCTTCTCTCTTCTTCTCTTCTAAAATCGAGCACAATTTTTTGTTCTTTGTGAACCTAATAGTGAGGATCTGTGTGATCTAGACTTATAGCCTTTGTGGTAAGGGCTTTGTGCCAAAACCGTGTACAACCGTGAGTTGTTTTGAAAGGCTACCGATCTTCGTGACTGTGGGAAAAGCCTAAGAAACGGATCCGAGCCTCGTTTGACCGATTATTTTAGTTGCTTTTATATTGCTGCAATTTTTGCTTAATATCTTGTAATTCTTGTGTGTTATTTCTGTATTTAAAGGGTTCAATACCCTATTTGGTCTGTAATAGTAAATAGGGCTCCTCCCCAACATTATTAATTGATTTTTTCTTTTTAATTAATTACTTATTTCATTTCTACCATTTATATAAACATTTTTATGTGTTAAACTTCACAAAACGGCTAAGCTTATAGCCGAGGCATCTATTGAAAGTACTAATATTTAGGATAAATTACAACAACCTCCCTTAATTTTTGGCATAATTACGAATACTCCCTTGTTCTTTAAAAAAGTTACGAATACCGCCCCTATGTTTGATGAAATTATGTAATCCTTAGATGGATGTATGAAATTATCAACTTCGCTAGTACAATATTTTTTTATTTTTTTTAAAAAATTAAGAGGGGTGGATGAAAAAATTTTAAAAATTATAAAAAAATTATTCATTTAGTCCGTAAGAAAATAAAATTTTTTTGAAAATAAATAAAATTATAATTTTTAATCCATAAAGGTATTTTGGTCAGTTCACCACAAGGAATTGATGAAAACCTAATGGATCGGGCTAATTGTTAGATAGCCGCTAAAATTAGAGAGGTATTGATAATTTTTCAAATAATGAGAGAATATTCATAATTATATCAAACTTTACAAGAGGTCATTATAATTTACCCTAATATTTATCCTCTCCGATTGTTCTCTGTGGCAAATGTGTACACAACCTGTTTCTTTATATTTTCTTTATCAATTTTCAGTTTTCAATTTTTAGTGAAAAATATGTGTTTTTGATTTTATATATATATATATTTTTTTTTTGTGAAAATGAGAATATGTAGATTAGTTAATAAAATTATATTTTATATTAAATTGTAGTGTCAAATACATATATTTTTAATAAAAATATGTATCAACAAACATATTTTCACTTTAGTTATTGTTTGGACTCTTCATCATAAAAGCATGCATATTAGTAATTAGTAACAAATGAGATTAGGGAACCATTCACCAACTATACAGCAGCTCCCCTACGCCAACAATAAGTCTCGACTAATTCTCTTTAGGTATTCTTGGCATATATAGCTCCTATTTAATGCTTGTTGTGTGCTGAGTTGGGTCACATTAAGGTGGCAAATGGACGGATTGAGTCAAATTTAGGTTGGATTTAAATGGATCAGGTTCAAAATAAATCTAAATGAAACGAGTTCAAAATGAATTGAGTTGGATTAATATAAACTATTTATTAATTTGAATTTTAAAAAAAATTAAAATTTCACACACTAAAAAGAAAAAAGGACAATATTTGAACTATTAAAAAATATAATTACTACTTGTAATGTAATACGACTAAAATTGTATCACACATTAAGATTCATTTGTTGAATCAAAAAGTAGAAAAATCTACTAAATATCCAACAAAACACTATATTTATCAAAATAATTCATAATAGTTTGAATGTTCATATTGAATGAACACCAGGTTGTGCAACCAAATTTTCTATATTTGTTGAGAGACAATTTTCATGTATGTGCGGGAAAAAGGATTGTGTGTGTGAGAGAGAGATGTGAGAGCGTGTATGTATATAAAGAAAGATAAGTTGTAAACGTGTTTTCGTGTGTGTGGAGAACGAAGGTTATCTGTGAGAGAAAGATGTGACTGTGTGTGTGTGTGTGTGTGTGTGCGCGCGCGCGTGCATGTGCGAGAGAGAGATATGTGAGAGAGTGTGTGTGTGTATATATAGAAAGAGGAAAATGTTGGTTCTTTTAGTTTTTTTCTTTTTGAAATTTTAGTTTATGGATATTAAGACTTATATTAAACCCATTACCAATTCATATTAAACTCATTATCAACCCATATCCAACCCATACAAAATATAATTTTTATTTAACTTCGGCCATCTTAAAATATAACCAACCCAATCTGACTTGAACTAGTTGGATTGGGTTGAACCCATAGGTTTTAACCCATTTTGCCACCCCTAGTCACACTTATCTCACCTGTACAACTCATTCTTTGTTGTTTGCAGCTGGTTCATTAAAAAAATCCCTTGTTGGCCTCCAACTTGATGATTTTACTTGGTCTCCTGACATGTACAGGTATCTCGGCACGCATGATGTCTAATCATCTCTTTTTTTCTCTGGAATGACCAAATATATGTTGGAAATGGCTCTCTTTTGCGTCTTCACTACAAGAAAATAGGGTTTCAAAGGTGATTTTTTTGGTATTTGAAGCCTATAACCAGTCTCTAAAAAAATTAGAGATGGAAAATTTCCATAAAAAAACTTGTGGTTGAAAGTCCATTGGTTGATTCCGTTGCTAAATTCGTCTCTAAATTTTATGAAGAGAAAGTCTAAATTCACTCCAAGTTCAAACAAACCAAGACAATATCCCATCTCTGAGTCCGTCTTTGATTCAGTCTCTAAATTCATGAGACTCTTTTTGGTAATCCATTTCTCCATCTCAAAAGCTATGGCGACATTATCTTTGCTTTCCTAGCCATCTCCACTCCGCTCTAATTCTATCGCTAATTCTGTCTCTAAATCAATCTCTAACTTTGTATCTAAAAACAGATATTTCATCTTCAATTCCAACTATAATTTTTTTTGTATCTGGACAGAAAGATAACAGTAAACAAACCCTAATTATAAAAACTTCTTTGCTAGTGAATTTGCTCAATCTCTGATAGTCCTTTAACTCTGCAGCAATTCTTCCTTTATCATGCTTCTTTCTATCAGAATGTGATAGCCTAAACCATAAAGACAAGTCAAAATTTTTGCACTCTTACCCGAGAAACCAAAAAGCCTAAGTGGTGTAGAGAAGCAAATCTTGGCGAAGTTCCAGCCACCAAATGAATTAGGAAATCAATGCACCATAATTTCTTTAAAGACTGAAGATCATATCATCATCAAATCACTGCTTATATACCCGGGCCATGATTCACAATCCGTTAATTAGTAAGATATTAATTATAAATTATAATTCATTTTCTATTTATACTTTGAAATTTACTAAATTAATTCCAAGTGTAAATAGTCAATTTAATTGAGATTTTAATATATATCTTGTCAGCAAATCAACAACCGACAAGTGGCAAAATAAAGTGTTTCGGTCAATCAAATCACTGTTCATAATCAAAGATTCAAGCTAATCAAACGACATCACGTGGAGCAAGTGCAAGTACGCTCCAATCAAATCAAAATAAAGAAATTTAATATGTATTTCTTTAGAAAATACAAATATATATTAAAGAGATAATGCCAAATTAATCAATCATGTCATTTCAAATATTTGATGTATTTTACAAAGACAATACACAACTCTACCTCTTTGACACCTATATAAAGGAGTCTATTTCAAAAGACACACATACATAGAGAATGAAGAGCAAAGTGAAACAAGAAGGGCAAATAATTCTCTCTTTGAAGTTTCTCGAGTTCAAGAATCTTCAAAACCCCCAAGGCAGAGATCGAGTCATTCGTTGAAGGTGTGCAATAAATTATAGAGTTTACTTCGGGATTACATGCACTAAGTCCTCGAATTAATGTTATAAATATTCAAATATATTTCAAGAAGATCTAAGTGGCAAATCTACTTCCAAATCCTCAAATCCAAAGTCAAGACTATAGCGTTTAATTAGGGATTACTGGCGTGAGCCCTTGAATTAACGTTATAGAAATTAAAAATCCAACTCAAAGGGATATCTACAAGAAGGTTTTACCTTTGAATTTGTCAGTTCGCAAAATATATATTTGAAGAGAAGAATCTGGGGATAGAATAGAGATTATACTCGTTTTGATATTTTAATCCAAATATTCTATTTGTGTTTTAATTTTCAAACAAGATGAAATTAGCCTCACAAATTTTCGCATGCCCGGTCCCATCTCTACCCCACATCTCTTCTCTTCATCATTAAAAAGTTGTGGATGTTATAATTCTCCCCTCCTAATGAAAATTTCGTCCGTGAAAATTATCTAACATACCAGTTTAAGGAATAAATATGGATACTTCTCCCTCATATTCTCCTCAACCTTTCAGGTGGCTTACCTTGGAGAGTGATGACTCCACCTGACCTTCACTATTGGTATTTTTTTATTTCTCAATTTCTTTATACTCCAATCTAAAATTTCTATTGGTTTCTCTACATATGTCAATCCCTTTGATATTTCTATATCCGGTTCATGCAAAATGTGCCTAGGATCGAATTGGTATTGTTGTAGCATAGAAACATGAAACACGTCATGTATCCGCGATAATCCACTAGTAATGCTAACTGATAAGCTAGTGGTTCGACTCGCTCGAGAATTTCATACGTCCCAATATATCTTGGACTTAACTTCTCCTGTCTATCTCAAGATTCCCCTCCATGGTGACACTTTTAGAAAAACTTTTTATCCCACCTCATATTCCATCTCCCTGCAATATTTATCATCATAACTCTTCTATCAATCTTGTGCTGCCTTTAAACACTTCTTAACAGTTTGTATCTTATCCATTGTTTCTTGAACTAGTTTCGGCCCTTCAAGCTGTCTCAGTCCCTCGATATCTTAATATGTCGACCTTTGGCATTTGCTTCCGTATAGAGCTTCATATGGGGCTACATAATACTAGAACGAAAATTGTTGTTATACGCGAATTCCATCAGTGGTAAATAATCATCCCAATTTCGTCTGAATTCAATTATGCAGGCTCTCACCATATCTTCTAATATTTGAATCGTTCTTTCTAACTGTCCACCTGTCTGAGGATGAAAAGTCATGCTGAAATGCAATTTCGCTCCTAGAGCTCTTTGCAAGCTTCCCCAGAAATGAGAAGTAAACCGAGGATCTCTATCGAAAATTATAGAGGTAGGAATACTATGTAATCTTACAATCTCTAAAACATATAACTCAGCCAACTTGACGAATTGGCAAAAAATGTGCAAATTTAGTCAATATGGTTCAACTGCCTATAATCAACATATAATCTCATACTCCCATCCTTCTTCTTTATGAATAACACTGGTGCTCCCCAAGGTGAAATACTTGGTCGTATAAACCTTTTATCGAACAACTCGTCTAACTCCTTCTTTAATTCTTTCAATTCTAATGGAGCTATTCTATATGGTGCAATTGGAATAGGTGTTGCCCCGAGAATAGTTTTTATTTTAAAGTCTACTTCTCGATGAGGTGGTAACCCAGGTAATTCCTCAGAAAAACCGTCAAAAAATTCCCTCACAACTAGAACATCTGATACACCTGGACTGACATTCATGGTATCATGTACACTAGCTAAATATGCTTTACTCCATCCTTTAATTAAATTATAAGGTGATCAAAGTGAAAATTAAACAGTTAGGTATCACTTTTCTCTCTCCCACTATAACCATTTTCATCTACCTATTGACTTCTCAACTACCTCCTTTGTTGGATAGTCCACCAAAGCATGATTACTACGTAACCAATCCATCCCCAGATTGACATCAAACTCCCTAAGGTTTATCACAACCAAATTTGCATATACAGTGACACCCTCTACTACTACCAAACAAAATCTCACTACTGTACTAACGAGGATAACCCCACCAGCAGGCATAGATACACAAAAATCATGTCCCAGTAGTTCTATACTGACATGCACATAGGATGCAAACTCATGTAATATAAATGAACAACTAGATCCTGGATCAATCAACACATGTGAACTAGAATTACAAATAGAGAAGGAACCGGTACTAACCTCGGGTCCAGTAGGAGCTTCCTCTTTTGTAATTGTATACACCCTTACTTGTGGTTGAGACTGACTACTTTGCTCTGTTGATGTTGTGGAGATATTTCCACTGTCTCGGCCACCTCCGTCTCCCCCCTCTACTCATACCAGCTCGCTGTGAGTATTCCCCCCATACTGCTCGGCCTTGAAGTCTGAAGTCCCCTAGCATTATCTCTCCATGGAAGACAATCCCTGACAATATGTCCTGGTTGATGGCAACGATAGCATACAATTGGCTGGTCTCCCCAACATTCACCAACGTGTTTCCTACCGCAATTAGTACAAAAGGGAATAGATCTTCCACTTAATGATCTACCTGGACCCTACCTTCCCCCAAATCTGATCGAAGTAGGCTCGCCTCTACTAGAAGACATTGAAGGACACCTGCTAGTCCAACCCATTCCTCGTCTCTATACCAACCTCTTTGTGAACAAGATGCCCTAAAGGAAACTACACCACTTTGTCTAGATAGAGGATTTAGATTACCAATTAATTTCATTCGTTTAGCTTCAGCAGAACTCCTCTCAAGGGATTTTTCTTCTACTCTCAATGTCGCTTCCAACAACACACCATAACTCGGAGGTGTAATTGCTATTTTCTCCTGGATCTTGAGTGTCAACCCTCTCTTAAACCTGTATCTCCTTAGTTCAGCAGTACTCTGGAGCAGAGTGTGTTCTTCAACAAATTCCTTAAAGAAATCATTCTAGATCAAGGGAATTGGGCGATTCATGCTCCCCAGAACTGTTTCCCACCAATCCAAGGGACCTTTCTCAAACAAGGACACTGTGTACCTCAACGTTTGCTGAAAAGTGCAGTCAATTCAGTCTAACACTCTTTTCATGTTCCTCAACCATTCCTATGCTTCTACAGGATTAGTTGTATCTGCAAATACCTTCACTCCCTGTCTCCTCACTATCTCATAATTTTTATTAATAATTTCTAGGAACTATTGTGTAAAATGGTTTACTTCTGGTTGTGGGGTGTTTTTATTTTGGATATTTGTGATTTAGGGAAGAAGAGAGAAGTGGATGCTCGTGTTGAATTCTCCCTATTTTTTTAATTTTGATTTTTGAATTTTTTTTAAAATTAATAATAATAATAATAAAGTTGAATTAAAAAAAAAAAGGAAAAAAAATCCTCCTGTTCATAGAGTTGAATCCTCATTTAGCTTGAGCATGACTTAACAATGTCTCAAGTTTATTGGAGAAGATGAAATCAGACAGACGGTGATCAGTGGTAGGGCGTGATCACGCCTTATTTCACTGTGAACTCTATTACATGATAGGATTGAGATGTTTCTTTTGGCTCTGAATATGATGTGAGCATGCCTTATAAGCGGTCCAAACCTGTGGAAGATACGAAGCTAAATTCTAAAGAAAAAGAAAAGAAAGGAAAAGAAAACCATTAGAAACGTTGAGTTACCTCCCGACAAGCGAAACTTTTTAACGTCATTATACTCGACAAGAGATCTCATTATCCATTGTTAGACTGTAGAGGAATATGGTTACGATCATTTCATCTACCGTCTCCAAGCTTTAGTTTAGTGCATGGAATTTGGTTTCAGTTCCCATCATTTATTAGGCGTATATGCTTTAATACTTGAGACCACGTCACACTTAATTGTTCGACATAGGAATCTCTTTTTCCTATTCGACCAATCACTGTGGCCACAGGTTCATAAGGCGTGAACGCGTCACTAAGTTCATAGGAGATACCTCCGTCATATACTGACAGGGGATGGATCCTCTTCTTGAAACTCATCATCCTCCCTACATACTCCGACTGCACTGGGCAAGGCTTATAATGATCATGTATGTGACACAATCACCTCTCACCAAATTCAAGATACAGTCATCGTATGCACATGATTGTTGTGGTTCCTCAAGTCTGAGGACTACTCCCGTATTATGGAAATTGGGAGTTTAAGTCATGCCGACCAAGCTTCTAAAGCTTCCAGATGACGGTCCCTACAAGTCAGTTCAGTCGATTCGATACCTAGCCAATCAATCCACTAAGATCGCATAGACCTCCCACGTCTGTCGCCAATGAAACACGACACTCATCAAATGAATGTGACTCTTAGTGCAAGCCTCCATAGGACACTCGATGCTCATTCTCAAGGTCCTCGACTTGGAATGTTACATACCCATACTCTTAGCAGTTGATTTCAGAATCACCATCTAATGCGCGGTCCAACTACCCAATTATCTAAATGGTCTGTGGGCTCTATTGTGATGTTAAGTGAATACGAACATACAGCATGAACACAAACAAACAAAAAGGCCAATAATGAACACTCATTTTATTCACAAAAAAATATTACATAATATCGGGTCTTGTCAAAAATAGATTACATCCAGGACAATCTAATTTGCTTTTGATCATCTATCCTAACAATTCACCACTTGACCTAAAGCCAATCACCCATCAATCTCAAACCATCTTATCAAGATGTTGAGTATGAACAATTTGCGACACTGATTTAAGAAGTGGTTCTATTGTGTTTTTTGCTAAGCTGACTTGGTCCATCCTAGCGTCACATCTACTCACCATCTCTCTAAGTACATGGTAGCGTCCAAGAATGTGTTTGGAATAGTGATGAAATCTCAGTTCCTTTGCTTGTGGTGTCGCCTCGTTGTTATCGCAGAAGATAACCACAGGCTCAGCAATGCTAGGTACTACACTCAAGACTAGGTCATCTCTCAAGATAACTAAGGAATTTGGTGGACTCAAAGAGTCTAAAAACAAATAACTTGGCCAACCTGTCAGCTTGCAGTCTTGTTCGAAGGGAAAAATGACCAAGAAACCATTTGTAGGACAAAGCAGGCTTGTTAGTTATATGTTGGATTGGATCTATGTAGAGATATCTGCGGGCCACTTAATACTAAATCCAGTGATAGATTCACGTACTTCATAAACTTTAGCAGTGGTCACTCACGGTATGGTTATGTTTACTTGATGAAGTACAACTTTGAGGTCTTTGAAAAGTTCAAAAAATTCAGACTTGAAGTAGAGAACCAAAGTAACCGCAATATTAAAACCCTTCGATCGGATCAAGGTAGTGAGTATTTGAGTGGATAGTTCTTGAAGTATCTAAAAGAAAATGAAAATCTCTCTCAGTGGACTCCTTCTGGACTGCTATAGTTGAACGATATTTCTGGAAGGAGGAAATCGAACCCTGTTGGACATGGTTCAGTAGATGATAAGTGTCACTGAGTTGCCACTATCTTTTTTGGAGTTATGCTCTTAAGATGATCGCCAAGTTATTGAACATGGGGCAACCTAAACTGTGACCAAGACACCATAAGAGATATGTCATGGCAAGCCTGCTTCCTATAAATACCTTAGGGTATTGTGAAGTCTCGCGTATATCAAGAGACTAGTAAGAAACAAATTAGATACAAGATCTAGCTTGTGGAAGTTCACCGAATATCCAAAGGAAAGTGCGGGATATTATTTTTTATGATCCCATGGAACAAAAGGTGTTTGTTTCGAGAAAAGCAGTGCTTCTGGAAAAAGATTTTCCATCATATGCCCAATGTGGGGAGTTGCTTCTTGAGGAGTCAAGTGAAGCAATGCCTCAGCCAGCAGTAGCATCATCTTCCATGCATGTGGTTCCAATTGAAAATATTCCAGTTCTTCTGAGGTCGGCCAAAGTATCTCAACCTCTTAAGAGATACGGTTTACTGGTGACTAGTTAGTTGGATAATGATCCAAAGACTTACGAAAGAGTGATGTTTGACATCGATTCGAGAAAGTAGCTTGAAGCCATGAGATCCGAGATGGACTCCATGATATCCGAGATGGACTCCATGATATCCGAGATAGACTCCATGAGCTCCAATGAGGTATGGACCTTGGTAGGCCCATCTAAAGACTTCAATCCCGTTGAGTGTAAGTGGGTTTACAAGCACAAACTTGAAGCCAATGGGAAGGTGACTACCTTCAAGGTCACGCTACTGGCGAAGGGTTATATTTAGAGGCCCGACGTGGACTTTGAGAAACTTATTGGCATGTAGCAAAGGCTAAGTCACCATTCGAATTTTACTTGTCATATCTGCATACTATGACTATGAGATATGACATATGGATGTGAAAACGGCGTTCCTTAATGGTTTCATTGAGGTAGAGATCTATATGGATCATGCCGTATGTTTCATATCCATTGGAGAAAAGCTAAAAATTTGTTGTCTCCATAGATCTATTTATGGACTGATACGTGTTTTCCAAAGTTGGAATATTCGTTTTTGATAAAGGCATATAGAGTTATGATTTTATCAAGAATGAGTTTGACCTTTGTGTATACAAGAAGGTTATCGAGAGCTCATCTACGTCCCTCATGCTTTATGTGGATGATATCTTGCTCATTAAGAATGACGTCAATATGTTGGGTAACATAAAAGCATGGTATTCTATGCAATTCTCTATGAAGAATTTAGGTGATGCTTCCTACGCATCAATATCTATAGAGATAGATCTAGAAGGATATTAGGAATGGCCTAAACCTTGTATATTGAGAAAGTCTTAAAGAAGTTCAAGATGAAAAAACTCGAAATGGGGGTTCCTCTTCTCAAAACTTAGTCTGGTAAGACTGATGAGGAACACAGAAAGACCTGTGACATCCCCTATGCCTCAGTCATAGGCAGCTAGTACACAATATATTATCCAGTGCACAAAGTCTGATACCGCATTTGCTTTGCATGTCACAAGCAGGTATCAGGCGTGTACTGATGAAGCACACTGAACTGCTGTAAATACCATCTTTAAGTACTTGAAAAAGGACTCAAGAGATATTCTTGGTGTACTGCGGTGGAGAGTTGATACTTGAAGGGTATAGCAATGCCAACCGGTCTAATGCAGATGATGCTAAGTCTCAGTCTGATTACATGTTAAACCTGAATGGTGATAAGGTTGTTTAGAAGAGTTCCAAGAGCAGGATACTGATTCCACCACAGGGACTGAATGCATAACAACTTTAAAAATTATGAAGGAAGCGGTTTGGATGAAAAACTATATCCAAGAGTTGGATATAGTGCCTACCATTATTGAGCCCATTGCCATCTTTTGTGTTAACAAAGCAGCTATAGCGCAAGCAAAAGAACCAAGATCTCATTACAAATCTAAGCATATTCTTATATGCTACCATATGCTGCGAGAGATGATGGGTAGAGATGATGTACAAGTGGATCGCGTCACATCGGCAAAAAACAGGATAGACCGCTAACCAAGCCCGTTTCACATATTATCCATACTCAACATCTGGATAGGATGGGACTGAAGTAGATAGGTGATTGCCTTTAGGTCAAGTGGTAGATTGTTAGAATAAGTGACTAGAAAGTCAATTAGATGGTTGTTTTGCAATCTATTTAAGCAATTTCATTTCACTTTGTAATATTGAATTAAATGAATAAGACAAAGTATTCACTTGCCCTTACTTTGTTGCTCTTACACCTGTATTTTCCATACATTGCAACAAAGCCCACAAATCACTAATCAACCAATGAAGTTGGGATGCCCATTTGATGGCAATGATGAGACCAACTTTTGAGGGTTGTATTTAAAATATTTCAAGGCGAGAACCACGAGAATAGGCATGAAGGGTTCTATTAAGACTTGCACCAAAAATATTGCATCAATGTAATTGGTGTATTTCCTCAGCGAAAGGCGTATCAAGTCTATGCAATTTTAGTGGGTGGTTGATATAGATTGTCAAAATGATTAAATTGACTCGTGTGGAGCGTCATATAGAAGCCTGTGTGGCTTGGTTGGTATGAATTAAACTCCTTATCTTTGATAATATGGGGTTTAGTTCTCATACTTGAGGATCCACCAATTTCATATGTGGGATAACTGTATTTAATGCCTAGAGAAATATGATCGCATTCTGATATGGTTATTTTAAGCTTTGTTCTAGTGCAATAAAAACATGTATGAAGACTGGTGGGTTCCAAGAGAGAAATTTGTTGCCTATTATGAGATGATAGCGATCTCCTATCCATTCTGATGTGTATTATGCTCTTGGGAGTTTGTTGCCACAGCAGGTGATCAATAGGAAAATGGTTTTCCATGCTGATCAAGTGACGAAACACAATCAGAATATTAAGCATAGATGTCTAGTCCAGGATGGGAATCAATAACCAATGACACTCTGTAGCCTTAAAATTCATGTCAATTTCACCTATTATCTAGTGTCATAAACTATTGCTAGACGATCATCCATGGTGACGAATGCTTAAAGAGTAAGTGTCAATCGAAAATGATTAATTAAATATGATTTATTTAATTTAATCAAGAAATATTTGCCAATTAAAATGTACGTCCCCGCAAATTCAAGTCTAGTTGAGGGTGTACCTACAGAGTCACTCAAAACACCACTCAAAGAAGTAGTGGAATTAATTATGAATCAATTCTAGAAAAAAAAAACTAATTTAAAGATTTTAAATTAATTCTAGAGATTTAATGATGTGATCATTTAAATAGGAGAACCCATTAATGGGAAGTCAAGATTTAATGAATGAGATTAATTAAATTTGGATTAAGTTCAATTAATTTGATAAGATCAATTTAATTGGACCAGATAAATTAATTAATAGGATCAATTAATTAGTATTTGAACTTGGTAATGTAGTAACATTGGGTAAATCGGGTTGGGCTCAATTATTTGATGAGATTAATTAATTGTGCTATGGGTTGAGGTTTATTTGATGAGATCAAAATAAATTTTAATTGGCTTTAGAAATTAATTGGATTAATTCTATAGAGGCCCAAACCTATGAGTTTAATTTTTTAATTAAGCCCAAAAGGCCATACATATGTCTGTGTGTAGCCCTAATTTGAATATACGTATTTATATATGTGATACATATATATGTATGAGGGTGTCAATGCTTGAGTTCTTGTAGTACTAGTAAGTGTTGTACTACAGGGACATCCATTATACCTATTCTTTTGATTTGGCATGTAATGTATACATGTATACATTCAACAACTACATGGGATGCTCTTGTGTGTATACAGTGTAGTCTTGTGTGTATGTCATTTTGTATATGATTCAAATGACAATACTCTTCCCTCACTCTCATTATCCACTCTCTTCTCCCCCTCTTTTCTCTGTATTCTCTTGTACTTCTTGAACTACTTTCAAGTTAGAGCAAGGCCCTATTGTGTTTGATATACTAAGCTAATAGTATACATCAAGCTTCATATAATACATACACCTTACCTCTAGCAAGATGTGATACAAACCACATTGTGATGTAGTGTGTAGGCAAAGTAGAGGAGACTCCGTCAATTTTAAGTGAGTACTCTGTTGAAGGAAAAAAGCTTGAAGAAAGTCTTCAAATCGGAAAAGTAAAATTTTGTGATTACATTTTCGTCATGCTATGTTACAATAACCAATTTTTTTTATTTCAAACCTCTTTTATGTTTGTTGAGAGCCGAATGCTCGAGATTAAGGGATAATTTCTTTCCATTTTAGAATTTTAAATAGTTTATTTTTATGATTTTGTTGTGTTCAGGCCAAGTCCTGTGTCATACCGATTCTTTCACACACTACTTACATGAACAATTAGCCACTAAGGAAAGTCTGAATCACGTATGATATCAAGTTCCATATTAGTTGTTCTTGAAAATTATTGGTTCTTTTATTCATAAAATTCCTAAATGATTTGAGATGATTATATAACTTTTGTATATAGATTTCTATAGTAAATAAGATAATACAAGAGTTAGAGAAATAAAGCAAATATGGATCAATTTTATCATAATTCAACAATACATGTGCAACTTTCATGTCGTCATCACAAGATGTCTAACTGCAACTAGAAAACCAAGTGGTCGCCCTAAATATGTAGAAATGAAAAATTCCTACAAGGATCTACCACTCCTCAATCATTATTTAGTGGAACCCGATTTAATTGAGTAGGTACATGTGGCTCTAAATATGCTAAGAGAAACATTAAAACTTCTTCAATTATATATGCTTCAACAATTGAAGCCTCTACTTGAGCCTGAGTTTCAATTTTTTTCCTTTATGTGGCATAAAAACATATATTTTATCATAACTTTAATTTTTAATTTAATATAAATTATTTCTCAATAAAAAAAAGTTAACCTCTCAAATGGATACGGCAACCGACATTATATAGGCCCACCAACATTCGCTTCATATGCAATATGAATTGGAAAGTGTTCTATTCATTCAACAATCCTTGGTGGGAATATCTTTTCAAATTTGCACAATATCTCAATAATATTTTTTTCAATTTGCTCTATATGCTCCACATGCAACACCGTTGAGTATATGTCTATAAAAAAGATGTTAAGCTCTATAGCTTCCCAAATTCATTTGGGAAGTAGATCTAAAAAATGCAATTGAAAGCAATCTTTGCATGAATATATGTGAATCATGACTCTTTATCCCATAAAACTTGCATTCATCCGTGTTCACACAACAAGCTATGTTTGAGGAAAACAAACTATGTTCACACAACAAGATAAGGTGGCCTGTTGGCAAGAGCACCTTGAACTTATGATTTTGGTCATGGGTTCTAGTCGTTTGGAGGGTAGTTAGGGAACCAGGACTAATCCTCTTTTAGATTAGGGGAAAAAAAAAAGCTATGTTTGAAGAATATCTGTCAAACAGCTTCAATGTTTTTGCCTAAGAGCACACTTCTTTCTTCTGTGTTTAATTTAAAATGTATAATATTTTGGGCCTGTACACTTTTTCATTTGCAACTTAAAAATGCATCTCGGGAACTGCAATATACCTCCGAATGCTTTTATGTTTTGATATTATCAGTTGTCTTATCTTTAATATCTATAATAGTAATAAAGATATTATCAAACCCATCTTTTGTGATGTTGTTCACATCTAAATTGTGTCGAATTAGATTTCTTGTACTACTTTTATAACTCCCCGAATATGCATTTTTCATCCTAATTATGTGTTTTCTCAAATACATCAATTGATTGTGTGCCACCCGGTGGTTTTTCAAATTTACATCAGGAGACCCCTCCACTCTTTAACGCACACATCTTATCCACTTAAGAAAATTGGTGGTGGGTCATTTTTAATTCTTCTCTTACGAAACTTATAATCTTGTTTTCTATAAGAATGATTAAGAGGCAAAACTTGATAATGAAAATCAAACCAAGAAGTTCTTCTACCATAATGAAGTTTGAGTGATTTTGAAAACTCCGTATAGTAAGGACAAGCTAACCACCCATGAGTGCTCCACTCAGATAGCATCGCATGTGCTAAAAAATCACTAATGGTCCACAAAAGTGCTACCCTCATATTGAAGTTTTGTTTGTTGCACACATCATATGCTTAGTCTCCAATTGTCCACAATATCTTCAACTCATCAATCAATGAGCATAAATATATATATATCAATATTTTTTCCAGAGCTCTTTGAACCTGGAATAACCATGCTGAGGAACATGAGAGACTCTTGCATGTGATTATAGACATATTTATTGTTATTCTAAAAGTTATGAAGCATTTGCACAGAATAACAGAACATCCATATCATTCTGATTAGGGCAAGGAGAGTTCTATGACATCATAAAAGTTGTACTTGCCTTCTAAGAATCCAACAACACCTCCAAAAATATAAAGCTCGCTCAAAAAAATATTTATTCAATATTTGTATGCTCTTGTTTCCAACATGATTTCAGGTGGAGACGTGATTGTAGTTGGGTGTCTCAATATTTGTATGTTTTTGTTTGTACATCATTTAGGCAATTTCGAGGTCCTTGTCCAGTATAATTTTCTGGAGATCGTGTGGCTTAGGCCGTGCAAGTTTCTCCTCATTGTAGCTACCTCGGTCATCACGGCAAAGAGGATAGCAAAAGGAATGGATTTCAAGTTGATCTCATTAGAACTTGTCCAATTTGAACCATCCGACAGGGTCGTGTCAACGATCTTGCTCTAATAGAGGATAGATCGATGATGGGAGCAATGACGTTGCCTATGTTCTTTTCGTTGATGGTGATGATTCTTCTTAGGTTCCGTTGGACTTTTTGATGCGATGACATAAATTCTGAAGTAATAGAAAGAGATTATGGGCAGAGATCGTCCCACTAGGAGCGCCAGAAATTTGTTAGCATACATTTCAAGTTTGCAAAAAGAATTATACGACTAGAAAATTACAGACAAATTAATTTAATAAATTTTAACTAAAAGGTTACAATATCTTAAAATGAAGAGTATTCCCTAATCCGTCTCTTCAAAATACAATCCAAGGGTTGAAAACTTTTTCTTGGATACTAATACATATTTTTTTCTAAACTTGTGGGAGCAAATTACAATCATCTTGAAATTTAATATTGTACACAAATTTCAATAGAATATGCACATTAAACAGACTAATGTGGGTAGCGGAATACCAATCTCGTGTATCTTATGTGGCTCGAATTATGAATGAACTTTTACTCCAAATATGCCTTGTATTAGTTACATATTTTGCCTCCACGAACAGATTTAAAATCAACGGATGAATCTAATTAATCACCTCTTTAGTCTAGTGATTATTCTATAACGAGAAAGAGACTATTGTATTTTTAGTGGTTCTCCACTAGACAATTAATAGTATTTTATGGTGTAGGATGTTCTATGAGCTTCATATCAGATGTGTAACTTGAGTTTGTGATTTCCCTATTTATAGTGGAGTCATAGAGACTTATAACCTTTCAAACTCTCTATATGGCTATATTATCTTATCAGGGGATGATAAGATATACATAGTCAATATCTATGTAATCAACTGATGATAAAATTGACCAAATCATATAGTTATCTCCAATTGTGGATAAAATATTCAACAAATATCAAAGCCTTGAAGATTTTGTAGTCAAGGAACACATGGAACCTCGCTGTTGCAACACTTCATTGAGGCCAAGGATTTTGGACTTAAGTTGTTGTGTGTATGTGAATTTGTGATGTCTTGTTGTATGTATATGTTGTGTGTAATCATGCCATGAAGGCCCTTTTTTATAGACATGAGTTAGGATACTGGCTTGCAGTGCACTCATGTCAAAGGGTTGTATATAGGTAGGGCCTTACCCTATTGAAGTACACACCCAAGAGACCCAATGCATTAATTAAAGTATAGACCTAGCTCCCCCCTCCC
>NC_026145.1:2951850-2953251 GCF_000512975.1 Sesamum indicum
CCCCCCCCCCCCCCCCACCCTAGTGTGGAATAATGTTTATATTTTTACCCAAAAAAAGTAATTTAAAAAGGCTAAATAAATTTTAAATTAAAACAAAAATGATAAGATATATATTTAATACAAAATTACTTAGGCAAAGTGAGGCAAAATAGATTAATTATTTATATTTTGATATAAAATAAATTATTATAAAAAATAAAAAGTTGGATTTTGAATTAGGAATTATTTACTATATCATTTACTATACACATTAAATGTATCAATATATTCTTATTTTTTCTTTTTATTTTCTATTTTTAACAATAATTTATCGGTAAATTCATGATTATTGACCCAATTCACAAACAACAATTTTTAATTAAAATATATTAAATTATATATAATTTATTATATCATTTAAAAATAATATAATACAAAAATATTAAATTTACATATTTAATGGCAATCGAATATAATGTTATAGAATTTTAAGCTTCAATATTAACACTTCAGTCTTCAACCAAACATTATTGCCTATCAAGATGTTGAAAAATATACTTAATATAATTAATATATTTATTAATGAATTATTCTATTATTTTATTTATTAAAAATTGTACATGATTAAAGGATTACATGATAACAATTTTTTGATATCTTAAGTTTTTTAGATTCTCCTTTTGAACTTAAATCGATTATAAAAATACTTTTTTTAAGTCCAAATTAGGTACAATAACCCATGAATTTTCATAGATAGAGGCCTAATCTATATCTTTTTAATGTATTTGTGCCTGAGCCTCAATATAACAATACGCAGTATGCTTGGGTACGAGTATATTTGGTACGGACTTATTGCAAGTTTATCCATTAAAATGCATAAAACTCGAATTTGATATGGGTTTATTGCAAATTTATCCGTCTCAAAAGTATATAAAATTCAAATTTGTAATGAGTTTTGATTTTTTATTTCAATTTACGGGCACATCCCTTATAGTTTGTCATATTACAATTGCCCCCTTCAATTATATAATTCTCGGGTGTTATATATTTTCGTCAGAATAGATAATTCAAAAAAACAAAAATAGGAAAGAAAACAAAATTTAAAAAATGAGCCTAAAAGAAATATGAGGACATGGTCTGAAATCAGCTGCAGAAATGCGTCTAAGGACAACGTTGGAAATGGAAAGAGAAATGAAACGCGTGTAGACTTTCGGAAACACGACTACGTACAGCTTCCAAGAAATGGTCTCAGCAATGAGCATCCCCAGCTAAGCTAACAAAGATTGGACGGAGTCTACAAGGAAACGTCAAACCTTCCAAATGTAAACTTTTTCTCCCCCAATCCATATATATATATATATATATATATATATATATATATATATATATATATATATATATATATATATATATATATATATA
>NC_026145.1:2953351-2969649 GCF_000512975.1 Sesamum indicum
ATAGTGTGTATGTTTGGATTTGTTTTTGGAGATAATATAAAATAAGTATGGTATGTTTGATGTTGAATAGTGGAGAGACAAAAAATACTGTTCATTGTCAATCTCTTTTATATATATATGTATAAAAATATATATAATTTATTTAATTGTGAGTTAAATATTATAAATATTATTTTTTAATTAATTATATTTTTTGGACAAAAAGTAATGAAAACTGTTTTAAAATAATAAAAAATATATCTGAAACTTACAAAACCAAACAAGCCAAACATACTCTATATTTTGACCCATCTGAAAATCAAAACCAAACTTACTCGTTGCCTCCTGTAATAGTAGGTATTGTTAAACAGAATATGATTATTGTAATAGTCTTTGTTATATATTGGTGTAGATAGAAATAATTATAATTATAATTAATTTATTTCAATTAATAATAATTAATTTATTTTACTTATATATGTGTGTGTGTGTGTGTGTGTCTGTGTTAATCACATCAGAAGTACCAAAAAATGAAGAAAATATGCAGTCAAGTCAACCCCATAAAGAACCAACTTGTCATTACATTTCTCTCCACCTCTATGTTATTATTTTAGGGAATAATGTAATTTAGCTTCCTGTGATATTTTAAATGTACAAATTACTCGTTTATGAAAAAAAAAATTAGTAATTTATCTCTTTATATTCTTTAAAATGCAGCAATTTGTCCTCTTGTATTTTTCAAAATTAAGCAATTTATCCCCCTATCTTTATTTTAAAAAAATATACGGGGTAAATTGCTATTATTTTTTCATAAAATGATAATTTATTCATTAATAATATTATAGGAGGATAAATTACATTAATATGGCGAAACTTCACAAGTCCCTAAATAAGATAAGAGGCATCAAACACGTTTCTAATTCTAGACAATATTGGCTTGTTATTTGTTAGGTTTGAGCATGAGGGGATAACTTTAGGGTAAATGACAACGGATTTTCGTGAAATTTATTACAGTTATAAATACATATTTGTTATTGAAAAAATTATAAATATTATTTTTGAATCTACGACCGTTTAATAAATTGTCCATTATAATGAGCTTTCACGAAGCAATATTTGTTAGACGATCATTAAAGGTACTTGTAAGTTTTCAAATAATGAGAGAATATTTGTATTGAATATCAGAGGAGTCCGTTGTAATTTGTCGTTATTTTTTAACATGTGCTGTTGATTTTTCAGTAAAAAAAAAGAAATCAAATACATGCTATAGTCATTGTTCTGTGCGTTAAAGTATATGAATGAATGACAAATACGCTTTAAACAGAGAAAATGAGGTATGTATTAATCATCTGTGTATCGAATATTGATTGGGATTTTACTGAATCACGGAGGTCGCAAGACGTGGTCGCACGGCTGATCGCGAATCAGTGCCAGTGGAACATTACGGAGGTCGCTCAGTCGGTCGTTATTCATTGCGGGTTATGAATATCCCTTTCGGCTCGGACTAATCCAGATCCGACCCACATAAGGACCCGAACAGATGGCGTGCTAAGGGAGTGATTAGTCATAGCATGAACACACTTTGAGGCGACACGCATTAGAAGATGGGACCCACAAAAGTGCCCTATAAATAGCCCACGCCATGATAGTAAGAGGTACTTTTGGGGATATTACTTTTTGCTCGCATATTTAGATCGCAGAGTTTTCTTTCGACCACGAACTAACTTAAGCATCGGAGTGTCGTCGTCGGGACGAATCCGACTAGCTTAATCCTTTTGTTTTATCTTTAGATATTAGATTCGGAGTGGTTACATGGAGAGGTCAAGATTTATGATAAAAATCTAACGTGATAAACCCGGATCAAATATATTATATATCAAATATAATATCTATTTTGGCGAACATAATAATCCGTTGTTGGTTAGGGAATTTTTTTCTTTTAAAAATAAAAATATTACACGTAGGCTCAAATGGTATTCAAACCCTGAATGCTTTTTTAAAAAAAAACCTCATGTCTCTATTAAAGTTATTAGGAAATTTTACATTTTACTTGTAATTTTTTTATTTGCTTAATTTAAATTATTTTTTTTCCTTGTACTTATATTTGAGATATATATATACACATTTATACTTAACAAGATTTGAAAATATTTCAAACTTAAATTGATATCGTGAGAACAATAAATAAATTATCTATTGGTAAATTATTTTTGGATACCTGAATTTTATTATTACTGGCGTTTTAGTATCTAAATAATTATAAATGACTCAATTAGTCATCAATTTTCACAATTAATAATTACTTTTATATCTAATTGATTTTTTTATTATTATATTTTATGTAATAATCATTTCACGGTTAAATATTAAAACGAAAAACACGTAAAGATATCATAAGAAAAAATTTTATAATTTTTTTAGCAGAATGTCTTTATTTGAATCATTTAACTTTCATTATTATATTTGGTTATGAAGATTATTATATTTTTATTATTTTGATATTTTTTACTATCTTTTATTTCTCAATATTTAACTCACCATTAAATAACTTTCCAATCTACTCAAATAATAGATTTAAAGTAGAAATATTGTCCTAAATTTATAATATTAAAAGATATACACCTAAATGTTTGCTCATTGTTCGAGGTATTTATTTTTCAAATATTAAATTTTCATCGCAAAAATTTAAATTTAAATTCAAGAGTTTATATGTTAGATTATAAATTTTTAAATATTAAAACGCAAGTTGAATTTCTCTCTGAGGTTGAAATGCATTTCGAATCTTACTTTTAACACAATTAATTACTAAGTAATGTGTAATCTTATTAAATAAAGTGAATAAAAAATAAATATTATTATCAAGTATAATAATTAAATATAAGAATAAAGTAAAATATTCAAAAAAATAAAAAATATATTGATTGGATTTTATTGGTATATTTATTCTTATTTTTATTTATTATCTAAAAAAAATGACCATAATATAAAAATAATAATAAAAAAATCGGTAGGGTAATAAAAATAATATTAATAATAAAACTCAAATATCAATTAAATTATTTATAATTATTCAAATACCAAAATAACATTAATAATAAACAATCTCAAATATGAAAAAAAAGAAAAAGAAGTTGACCCGAGTGTACCCGCCCGACCCGGATAGACTTGAGTAGTCATAGAAAAATCAACAATCGGGTTGGAACAGTCAAACCCACGCAAAACCCGAATATTAGTACCATTTCTTCTTCTTTTCTAATTTCTTCCGTGTTGAGATCTTTCCTCTTTCTAGATTCTGCAATCAGAACTCAGGAGGACTTCTGATCGACGAGTATAATACGGCTGATTGATTGATCAATCGATTAGGGAGGAGAAGATAAAAGTGATAGCTTCTGGGGTTACCAAATTCATCACCATGTCGATGTCTGATTCCGACACGTCGTCTCAGGGGAGTGAGTACAAGAATTTCCGCCAAATTACTCGCGACAGTAAGTCAATTTCGCATCCCGACGCGCCTTTACTCCGACCTGTTTGTATATGTTGAGATAGTGGTGGTCGGGTTTGGTTTGTCTATATGTTTATGTGATTGGATTGAGTGAAATGCTTTGGTTTTGCTGTTGAGAGTGATGTGTGTTGTGTAAAGAACTCGCTTCTGTTCTGTTTACTTTATTTCATTAGCTTTTAGTTTTAAGTTATTAAATTGCTATTGATGGAACTTGATCTCCAGATGCTTGAGTGTGGTGGATTCTGTTACATGGAAGTATTGATGATGTGGTTGTAAATTTATGGCCATCGCAAAGTTTTCAAATTTCTATTTGGGGAAGAAAATGTGTTGTTCCGGTGTGTGTTTCTGGGCGGAGGTGGGAGCTGCGACCGAAGGAATAGGATATGACATAGAAATGTATGATGTAGGGCGAAAACAGCAGTCAGTAACAAAAGAGGGACTTAAATGGGTTAATCTTGTTTGAGATTGTGAATAAATTGGAAACTGTAGTGAAGCAGTGGTGAAAAATGGAGGATAATTATATTTTCAAGATGACAGGAAACAAGAATAAGTTAATGGTTCCTCAATTAATCTTCTTCGAACACAGTGTTTTACAGGCATTAGGGTTTTGTTTCAGTTAGAATTTATTAGATTACTTAT
The DNA here is from genome assembly GCF_000512975.1 of Sesamum indicum. Classification (NCBI taxonomy): domain Eukaryota; kingdom Viridiplantae; phylum Streptophyta; class Magnoliopsida; order Lamiales; family Pedaliaceae; genus Sesamum; species Sesamum indicum. The sequence goes on from NC_026145.1 coordinate 2,957,472, forward strand.
GGTCATGGCACCTGAAACATCTCAAGAGGGTATCATCATTTTGCTCTTCTATTGAGAGTTGGAGTTTGCTACCATTGGCCTCGGTGGAATGAGTTATTCTCTTATAAATATAAGCTAAGAATAGGTCACATCATTGGCACAATCTGCCTTTTGTTAGCAGTACACTTACTGTACGGATAACTTGATTAGTAATGCAACTCCAACTCAAACGATAACCTTTAAGAACTTGAGGTAAGTTGCTCTGTTCAAAAGTTGTTTCCAGATTCAGATATCAGTTCCTCCAGTAATTGGGGATTATTACTTGCTCCCCCTGAGTATATGATTCTACTACATCTTTATTTATTGCTTGATAGACCCGTACAGGATGGTGATGAGTGCAAATGGATTATGGGAGGGATGAATATTGTAGAAATGAATTAAAAGATGTTTCTTTGATGAAATGGAGTTGCCACGAGTCTGACATTCACGAAATTTGGGGTTTGTGAATGGTTTGGTAGCCTCTTGAGCAATGGCATCATGTGAATTTATACAAGCTGATTGATAAGGGCAGTTTTATATAATTGCATACTGGAAATGTTCAGATGTATGGGGGTTGATAAATATAGTTCGCACAAAAAAGATGCCTTAACTTGTATGTGAATTTTATACAAGCTGATTGGTAACGACATGTTCTATATAATTGCATACTGGAAGTATTCAGATGTATGGGGTTGAGAGATATAGTTCACACCTAGAAGATGCCTTAAGTTAAATAAAATCAATCAACCCTTTGGAAAGGGTCTTAACTTGTATAAAATCGATGAAACCTTGGGGAAAGGAGCTTATGTGGTGTGGGGGACTATGTTTCTTTGACGTAAACAAAATGACTGTGACTGGAGCAAACGAGACAATTAACCAGGGGCCCGTCATACTAGTATTCTTTTCTTCTCAAGAAAGAATTATGGTTCTCTTCACTTGGTTTTTGATTTACAAACAACCAAATACTAGGTAGATGTCCTTGTATTTTGTTCGACTATTTTGTCCTGAAGAATTCATTGAAGTGGAAGTTTGAATGTGCAATTTGGAGATAAGCAGTGATAGTTGTTTCCTCTAAAGCTCCGAGAAACAGGATAGGTTACGTTTTCTATTTTTTGAAGTTCCTGAAAAAAATAGAAAAAACTTCTCAAAGTAGTAGGGGAATAAATGTGTTTATGATAAGATTAAATTTATTTCATATACCATGAAAATCAAATACATGTTTATTCAAATACTCTGCATGACTCCGACAAAGTTTGTTGTGATAATGGATTGAAGGTTTCAATCAAAGAGAAACCCTTGTCTGGTCAAAATATAAGTTTCTATTTCAATATTGAGTCTCTTGAGTCTTGAGTAAGTTACTTTTGTTAAATCTGAGTGTTGATACTGGTATTTGGTAAGATAAGGCATAGTCTCTTATGAATAAAATTTTTCAAATTCTTGTTATTTCCTTTAGGACTTATATTTTCACCTCCTACTATTTATGCTAGGGGAAGAATTCCATCTATTATGAATACTCATGAATCTCCTCATTTTACCAGAATTGATCAGAAAGGCATTGGAGATTGTGTTATGATATTTTCCCTAGCCCTTCCAAAGCTTAAATTTTGTTTCTATTCTCTCCTCTTCTTTTTTGTTTGTCTCATCTTCTGTTTTTTCCTTTCCTAGTATTTTCTTTCCCTCGTTGCAGATTGGGTTTGTATTTTTTCTCCTTCTATCTCCCATTAATAACCGGAAGTTGTGCTTTATTGCTAAAGAAGCAAAATTTGCAAGTAACAGTGAATATAGAAGGTTTTTGTTGAAGAAATACATTTATTTGCCAAAAGGGAAGTGTGTAAGGTAATCCTTGAATCTTTTGTTACGCTTTTTTAAAGAATTGAATATTATATTTACTGTTATAATTGTATTTTATGAGCCTCAATCCCCAAGCTTATGGATATATATTTTCTGTTGTCAGTTTGTTGGGACCGACCTAAATCATTATGTGCCTTATTCCTTGATCAAGCGGGGGGAGTTCTCTTATGTAGATGAATCCTTCAATAATATCTTTATTGCAATAAAGTTGATAATTATCAAGATATGATTTATATTGCTTTTTTCCTGGTCTTTGCTAGAAGCACTATCTTACACCCTCGTCTTTTTTTTTCCCCCTCGTCCCTCTCTGTTTTCGGTTAATTCCAACTTGTGCTACTGTTCTTCCATGCAATTCTCTTTTGATAATCATGAATGGTTGGCCTATGCAAATACATTTAGTGATGTGGATTTAAGAGTAGCAGGCAACAAGGATAGATGAATTTAGTTCCAGATTCTTGTTGTCAGACCTAATTGCTTGTTCGACCTAATGTTCAATTGATATACTCCAGGACTATCAGCATTTTATCTTTTACAAGCCACTTGACAGAACTGCACTTGCACTTGCAGTTTTGCTAAGCCAGTAGGGCAAACATGTGCCACAAAGGCTATAACTATTAAGGAGTATGGTATTGGAGAAGTAGATCTTTGAACATTTAAAAGGACTAGGCCATTGCTGTGCTGCATCGAGAAAACCATTGTTTTCGAGAAAGTGGGTGATTACATGATGTAAGGTGTTTTTTAATGTAAACTGGGAAAGATCTGGAATCACTTTAAGGCTGAAATTAAACCTTAGGATCTCCCTGGGACCTTCCAAGAATCTCTTAGAAGAAAATGAATGAAGTCTCAACCTTAAAACTGCATAACTTGCAAGGGTAGATTTCTGGTGTTTATTATCTTGTTTCACAAGTAAATTAACTAGGAAACATTCAGATTAAGCATCTCATTGACATGCAGGACAAAAACCGATTTGCAATGTACTGTGATATGTCCATCTTTTAGACATAGATTAAAATACAGAATGTTTCTGGAAAAAGGTTTGGATTGGAGGACTCCTTCCTTATCCATGTTCCAGGAGCCTGTATCTCTATTTGTGAATATGTTGGTATGGCCCATTTTGGTTGAATTAAATGATCATCCATTTTAGCACAGAAAAAGTTTGTATTTCTGCCTGAGTTCAGGGGCTGCACCAACTGGCACAAACTGTTGATCACTCAACTGCAGTGAGTGGGACACCAGTCACACCACTAAGATTGCCAACCAAAAAAAAGAAGCGCTTTGGTTACAGTTTTCTAACATTTACTAATACATTGGGTTAGGAATTATTTACCTTCTCAATCTCAACTTTGAAGGTTGAGCTAAGGTAACAATTTGGAATTAGGTAACAATCTTTGTGACGTTTTACTACTCTATAATTTTGTGAATGTTGGTATTGGCCATTTTGGTTGTAAGAGAAAAAATGATCATCCATTTTAGCAAAGAAAAAGTTAGTATTTCTGCCTGAGTTCAGGGGCTGCACCAACTGGCACAAACTGTTGATCACTCAACTTTCGTGAGTGGGACACCAGTTACACCACTAAGATTGCTAGAAAAATAAAAAAACCTTCTTCAGCTTTTAAACATTTACTAGTACACCAGGTTAGGAATTATTGACCTTCTCAACTTTAAAGGTTGAGCTAAGGTTTCAATTTGGAATAGGGTAAATTACAACGACCTTCCTTGAGGTTTGGCATAATTACGAATACCTCCTCGTTGTTTGAAAAATTACCAATACCCCCCTGATTTTAACGGTCGTCTAACAATTAGCCCAATTCGTTAGATTTCCATCCATTTTTATGGTGAACTGACCAAAATGCCCTTATGGATTAAAAATTATAATTGTATTTATTTTTTTAAAAAAAATATTTTTTTTATAGACTAAGTGGATAATTTTTTTAATAATTTTTAAAAATTTTTCATCCATCCTGTTCGATTTTTTTATAAGTTTTTAATTTTTTAAACAAAACAAAAAAATACAGTAAGGGCAAAGTTGATAATTTCATACCTCCATCTAAGGATTACATAATTTCATCAAACATCAGGAGGTATTTGTAATTTTTCAAACAACAAGGGGGTATTCATAATTATGCCAAACCTCAGGGGAGGTCATTGTAATTTATCGTTTGGAATAAGGTAACAATCTTTGTGATGTAGGTAACAATTCTATAATTTCCAGGCCAGTAGTCTATAAGCTATCACCTATCCAAGCTACCTGTATGCAATTCCTTGGTTACAAGTGCCACTATTATGTAATCATGTGGATTTTCGTTTCTTATGGATTTGCAATTTAATCTATTCTAAGTAAGTATGTGTTAGTGAAAAGTTTGTATTGATTCATAGCATGCCACATCGTTATTGTTTGATGAATTATTTAACTTCTTTACCATTGTTAAGTATGTCTTTTGCACATTTCACAGGATTATTATATGAAATGCTTCGGTCAGCCAAAACAGGGGACTCAAAGTCAAGTTGGAAGGTATAAGAAACTTATTCATATGTATCTTACTGTTTGTCCTTGTCTCAATGGCATGAAGGCTATTTGACTGTCATTTCTTATGCTCTATCTTGTAATATCCCCTTCCTAATGTTTGTTTCTTTACACATTTACTATAGATTTTGTTACCTCCCACTTTTGACATTTTAACCTGTAGGTACTCATCATGGACAAGGTAACAGTTAAAATAATGTCTTATGCATGCAAGATGGCAGATATCACCGAGGAAGGAGTTTCATGTAAGAAATAGAAGGCCAGTCTCAGGGAAAAACTGTATCTTTCTTCTTTCTATCCCTTGTGCTAAAGTTGGTTTATGTTGTGCTTTCACCTCTAACATTATTATATTATCTATGTGCTTGAGCATAAATTTGAATGTTTGTATGAATAGCTGTAATTTTCTTCCACTGTTGCACTAACATGTTCTCAGAATATATTATCACCTTCCCAGAATTCATTGTCCGATTTGTGTCATCACCGAATCAACTTGACTATCCTGACTATTTTTGTGAAAACAGTATGAAATAATATAATTAGTTCCTAGAATGGTATTTAATATTAATAACAATATATCTTGAAACATGTATGTTCTCAGAAAATATTACCACCTTCCAGAATGCATTGTTGGAATTGTGTCTTTGACCAATTAAGTTGACTATCTTGACTATTTTTTTGAAAACAATATGGCATATTATTTTCCTAGTATAGTATTTTAATATTAATAAACAACGTATCTTGAAACATGTATGTTATCAGAATATATTACTATTCTTACCGCCTTCCAGAATGCATTGTCGGATTTGTGTCGTTGACCAATCAACTTGACTATCTTGACTATTTTTGTGAAAACAATATGAAATAATTTAATTATTTCATAGTATAGCATTTTGATATTACTAAACAACCTAAAAGATAGGGATAAATACACTTCACCCCCTTGAAGTGTGCCATCGTTCGGATTCACCCCCTTAAGTATAGAAGGTAACAAACCCCCCTAATAACATTGACCATGAATTTTAGGACGAAAAATACCTTTATCATTTAACCCCCTTAAAATATGTTTATTACAATCATTCCCCTGTAAAATAATTTGAATCATTATTAAAATTTATTAAAAATAAATTATGTTCAAAATATATAATTTTATAATTAGTATAGAAACTTGTAGAAATTCTATAAGTAAAGTCTCATAATTGTTATATGGTTGTTTAAAAGCCTACATGTTTTATGTTTTATGTTATATATCTAGATTCTAAATACTTATGTGTATCTTACATTTATTTTATTGTAACTACAATTTTAAAAAGTTGTATTGAGCTTATATATATATTATATAATATGCAAAATATGTTTATAATTCCTCTATAGTATTCCATAGTGTTTCTGAGTAATGCTTAATGATATATTCTAAATAATTATCATGTAATTAAATTTAAAATATATAGTTTTAAATAATTAAAAATATTATTTTCATAAAATTATATGGATGATATATATGGTTTCATGAGGACTATACATATGTATATGTATATTTGAAAGAAATAGTTTACTCTGTCAAATATAGTTGCAGATATTGAACTTCTAAATATTTTTATATTTTATATAATTTAGTATAAATGATAAATTTTATATATTAATTTTCAAATAAAATTTTAATAAAAATTCAAAATCATTATAAAAAGGGTTCATGGGGAAATTTTGTGATAAACATATTTTAGGGAGGTAAGTGAAAAGATCTTAGGAGGTAAGTAGGAAGAGCATTTTTTCCAGGCCAGTAACAAAATATTTTGTTAGGGGTGCTTTTGTTACCTTTGATACTTTAGGGGGCAAATGCGTATATAGGTATGCTTCAAAGGTGGAAAGTGTATTTAATCCTAAAAGATATTGTCTAAAATTCCAAATTCATTACTGCCATTTCCTTCTTAGGACATACCAAAATAATGCTCCATTTCATGCAAAAGGCCTTCCCACTTTATTAATGATTTGAGATACTACTTGAAGGCAATAATATAAATGTACACAAAGTTTTTATCTTTTCAGCTCTGATGAATTTTACACCTAGTCAAAGTGGATAATAATAATGGGAAGGAGGGTGTGATAATTTGAAGTGTTATGATATTAAGTTGTACCAGATAATAAAACAAAATTAGTCAAAAGATTGGACAATTTGATATGATTGCACTAACTATGAACCATTACTTTAAACTGGCACTTTATCAACTCTTATCTGAATTTTTAATGTCGATCAGAAGATTGTATTGAAATTGGGATGGAGAAAGTAGTGCACAACCTCTTGACCCGTGCCTGCTTATTAAGCATATGGCTGCAATGCCATCTTTGCTTCTGTTTGAATGGCCTGACAAAATATTTCAGTGTCGAAGTTTTTCTTTTCGTTGGCCTTTTTTGTGCTTTGCTGCATATGTGGTCTTTGCTTATTCTGCTAGTTTTGTTAATCATATTCCATATAAGCCACTTGGCCATAGGTCTAACATTGTTGTCATCCTTGGGTTTTTGGACTATTATGTTGTGTCAGTCTGATGTTTACACTTCCTCATTGTTTGCATTGGATATCTGTTCTTGGGATGATTTCAGTTACCTTGCTTTAGAAACATAGGCATGGTGTTTGTCTCTTTTACTTGACCAGCAAAGCAGTCCCAGAACATGAAGTTTTAGTTTATTCCATTTATTTTAAGTAGCTGGTTTTCTATTAGATGCTTGTCCAGACTTTCTATCTGGTAAAACCAAATTTTGAAATGATTTTGGTGCAAAAGTCATCAACTGTGCAATTCACTGGATCATTCAATCTTTACCTGGCAAATATTAACAAAATGGCTTGTGTAATAGTTCAGCTTTGGGAGAATGCGCCTGTCCTAAATCATTATGAACAGTTTTCAGATAGAGAAGTAACCATGTTGTGTGACGTGCAGTGGTGGAAGACATACATAAGCGGAGACAACCATTGCCGACCATGGATGCCATATATTTCATCCAACCAACCAAAGAAAAGTATGAGACTTCACTTTCTTATCATCTATGTTTTAGTTTTGATGTCACGAGGCTTGCGGCTGAGACATGAAGTTCTCTCTCTGTTAGTTCTTAATATCTTACTTGCTGAAAGATGTGGGTGGTTGCACCTATCACTTTCAAATGATCCACTCAATCTTTCTTCCTAAGATTCATTTTGTTTTATATTATATGTGCGCATTACTTTTGTCCTCTAAATCATTCTCATTCGTGCTTTCATCCATTTGTTTGATATGCAGTATTGTTATCTTCCTTTCGGATATGTCTGGAAGATCGCCATTGTACAGAAAGTATGTTAATCGTTTAATCGTTGTGATTATGTTGTTTACTAATTTTATCGGTCTCACAGTCAGCAATTTTTTTCCTATTGATTCATTTATTTTGTTGTCTTGCTTTCTTTTGTTATGTCATTAGGGCATTCGTCTTCTTTAGCTCACCTGTTGCCCGAGAATTGGTCAGTCACATAAAGAGAGATGGAAGTGTTTTATCTCGCATTGGTGCCTTGAGAGAGGTTAGTATTACAATCTAAACTTTTTGTACTCAAGCTTTATATCAGAGAGTTCCCATTGGTCTTTATTCTCATTTTTGATGTGAAATCTGCAGATGAACTTGGAGTATTTTGCTATAGATAGCCAGGTATATTATCCTTCTTATACTTGAATGAGGATTTTCGTATCTGTTAATGATCTGACAAATGGATGGATGCAGCTGTATATGTGGAAATCTTTTCTTGATGCAAGTATGTTCAAAATTTTAGTAGAATAGTTTGAGGAATAAAAATGTAAAACTAGACCTACTTTATAAAAGGGTACCATTCAGTGTGCTTCTTTGTATTGCCCTGTGGATATGTATACAACCAGACAATATTGTGGGGATTGTCGATGTCCTGCTGTATGCATTGAGATTTTTTTAACAATAAGCAATAACTACAGGGTTTTGTCACTGACAATGAAAGAGCCCTTGAGGAACTCTTTGGGGACGAAGAAAGCTCTCGCAAAGGTGATGCATGTTTGAACTTGATGGCTACCCGAATAGCTACAGTATTTGCGTCACTGCGGGTATGTGATCCAAGTTCTGTTGGCCCATTAAATAAGTGATCACAGAGTCCCGACCTTTATAAGATTGTCATGTTACAGGAGTTTCCATTTGTGCGTTATCGTGCGGCCAAATCCCTTGATCCTACTACAATGACAACTTTCCGTGATCTAATTCCTACAAAGCTAGCTGCTGGTGTTTGGAACTGTCTTACGAAATATAAGACCAACCTCCCTAACTTCCCTCAGTCAGAGACATGCGAACTGCTTATCTTAGACAGATCAATCGACCAGGTGAAACTAATCTATTTTTTCAATCAATAACTGAAGATCCTAGTGTAGTCCCAGTTATACTCTTAACATCTATGACATTTTATATTCTGTGTGCAGATTGCTCCAATTATACATGAATGGACATATGATGCTATGTGCCATGACTTACTAAATATGGAAGGAAATAAATATGTCCATGAGGTAATGCCTCTACATTGTTATGCACTATTCGTGCATTTGGAAAATTTTCACCTCCTTTAACTAACTATATTGCTCAGGTTCCAAGCAAAACCAGTGGTGTACCCGAGAAGAAAGAGGTCCTTTTGGAGGATCATGACCCTATCTGGCTTGAGCTCCGCCATGCACATATAGCTGATGTATGTAGAACATGTACAAACTTGCATTTTTGAATCTGGTTTTGAAGAGAGTTTGCATCTATTATAAATTTACGTTGATCAATGGTTGACTATGTCAGGCGAGTGAACGGCTGCATGAGAAGATGACAAACTTTGTATCTAAAAATAAAGCTGCACAGATCCATGGTTCAAGGTTGGTTGAAATATTAATCATAATAGGTTTCCTTCCCCCTAAATCAAGTTATTCTAATGTGAAATATTGTTTAACATTATAAATCTTCTTTTTGGATAGACCCATATTAAACTCCCCGAATGTAGCTCCATGAAAGATTTAAATATCATATCCTATTTCATAAGGGATGTATACCAACTATTTTTGTTGTCGATATGTTGTGCAAAAGTTGCTACTCATCTTGTATGCTTATGTATAAAACATGCAGAGATCCCTGACAGTTATTTTATTTTTTTGGCTTGTACTGATTAGCTAGTATTTCATCTTAATCAAGTTATGTGCTCTTGAAATTCAATGATATTGTTGATTCTGTGAGTTTGATCTCTTATGCAGTCGTTGTGCTTATCATTCCTTAGCTTTTAAGAATATTCTGCTTTGCAGTACTCCTCCCATCCTAATTTTATGTCCCACTTGAATAGGCTCAGAGTTTAAGTTGGAGTTAAGGAACTGAAAGTTTTTTATGTCTTTGCCCCTTGTATATTAGTAGTAGTTGGGAATTATTGAGTCACATTATTATGTGTAGTAAGATAATACTTATTGGAATGATTTTCACTTTAGAAAATTGGACAATATTTATTGACATCCCAAAAAAGAAATACGAGTACTCAGTTGGGGTTGAGGAGGTATACCAAATGTCATAATCTCTTTTCTTTTTTCCCAAGTACGCCAAATGAATTTGTAACTTGCCACTAGACTCCTTCCGAAAAACCTCGATGTAAACCCAAACTAAATTGGTGAAATTCTCATTTTGTACTTGATTTAAACAATTTTAAAAATAATTATACAATGTATTTATATATGACCATTCTGCCCCTCAATGTATTATCAATGTTTATATTTTGGAGGGATGTATTTGCTATGTTTGTATAGTTGAAGGCGTGTCTTTTTGTTGGTTTTTCTTTATAATGTTTGAGTATGCTTGGAGGATTTGGTTAGGAAAATATGTATACTTTAAGATGAATAAGCGGAATGGGCATTGACTATGTTTGTTTCTTTCATTTCCAATTCACACTATTAATATGTTTTTATTCAATTAATTATGACTGTGATTTCTCTATATAATGTTAAAAAGTGTTTTTATAAAGTTTTTATTTTTCTAGAGAGGTATTTGTGATATTCTTACTAATAAGAATGTTTGAGATATTTGGAAATGGTGATAGATGCATTTATAATATCTATAATTTTGAAAAGTTGTTTTTTCAAGATGACAATAACATATATATTTTTTTTATATTTAAAATAATTGAGAAAATTAGTAGTTCCTACTGTGATTAGTAACTGATGCTTCACTATGTATGTAGAAAGATAAAAAAAACATTAAAAAGGTAAAAACAACTGTTTTTTCCATCTCCATATGTCATCATTCTAACTTCTACGATATTGTCTATTATATCGACCCCATTTTTATTATATGTAAGTTAGAGTTACACCCACCCAAGGATATTTTGGTTGGTAACATATAAGGATCTTTGGATAAAGTTTATTAAGTTGTTTGCTTACTGTCAGGAATTTTAGGACAAACCCTAACAGCAGGGGTGTGATTGTAAATATGATATTTTTGGAAAGGGTCCAAGTCTAATTTTCTAACTACTAGTAGGAGGCTAGGTGTAATTAGCCCTTACTTTTTATACCTCAATTTTCTTATAGGTTTTAAGAATTCAAGGAATGCTAGGATCATGTTTCTCTACTTCTGTTTTGCAATAGTACCTGTTGGTTATTTTGTATCTTGTATCACTTCTCTCTCATTTAAGTAAAACGTGTAGAGTTGGTAGCGAGCTGTCGACTCGGGACTTGCAAAGGATGGTTCAAGCATTGCCTCAGTATAGCGAACAAATTGAGAAGCTCTCCCTCCATGTTGATGTGAGTCTCACATATTCCCGACTGCAACTTGCTTTAGTTTTCTTACTTTGTCTACACTTGATTTTAAATAATTTACAGAAAAGTGTCACTACCTAATTAATCTTCGAAATGTGTACCTACTGGTGCAGTAGTTGTAATGAATACTTGCTTCGAGCTTATTTTCCACGAGAGCAATCGCATTTCCATCAATGTTTTCTTTTAAATTATCTGGCACTTCACCCACGTGCATATATGACTTAGCAAAACTCATGAAAATGCTTGATTATTTGACTATATCAATGAACTGATATTTTCTCGAATTTAATGCTGATAACGCTTTGTTTGGTTCAATAAGGGAAAGGGGAAGTGAGAGGCGGGAGGCGAAAGAAATAGTTTCCTTTAAGTTGTTTGGTATAATTGGAAGGAATTACTTTCCCGACTGATTTTCATAATTTTACCGACTAACTGTTCCTCTTCTTCTTGTACTAGTCTACTAGAAAATAAACGATTCATATACTATAATAATTTGAAGTTACAAAACGAGTAAAAACTTATTAACAAAAAGTACGCATCAAACAATAAAGAGAATATTTTTTATATGTCAATATAATGAAATGAGTATTGTTTTTTATCCTAAACTATTCAGTTTCAATCAAATAAGAAACACTATCAAAACCCTCAAATAAATATTTCGATTCAAGCATCAACGCGTTTGTTGGTCTTGAAAATACCTTGCAAGAAGCAAAGCATTGGAGGGAAATTATATGTATACGTAGTAGAGTAAATAAAAATAAATGGGTAATTTTTATTCTTTTTAGCTTTATATTTCCATTTTCCCGCCCAATTTTGTAAAATTAGATTTTAGATAGGTTTTATATACATCCAATTTTACTTTCCCTTGTTTTATTCTTTCTAACCAAACGCCATACTTTTTCTATTCATTCCCTTTTACTTCTATTTTTCTTGAACGTCGACTTTTCACCCGAATCAAACATGTACTAAAAATATTTTCTCAATCTGTATG
>NC_026145.1:2969724-3036605 GCF_000512975.1 Sesamum indicum
GGTTAGGGATATCAGGGGGGCCGGGGCAGCTGGCCCCCAGCCTGGACCACTTCTTGGCGGGTTAGGGTCCGGGGTGGGTCACGGTCCAACAAATTGGAACTTGGCTGTTATTTATATAATTATATACAATACTAGTTATTAGAAAATTATGGTATTAAATGTAAATCCTTAAATAATTTGCATATATCAACTCTATTTAAGAAATACAAAAAATAAAAACTTAGTTGAATTATTATTCTATTATATAATTCATTTTAAATAAAAAGCTACGTCAAAGTACCTAAATCTGAAATGATATTTTTTAATGAAAAAATAAAAAATTAGTTGAATTTATTCTTTGTGTTATGTAATTCATTTTGGATAAAAAACTATGCTAAAGTACCTAAATTTAAAATGATGTTAGTAATTGAGAAATAAAAAATTATATGAATGTATTGTTTGTATTATATAATTCATTATAGATAAAAAAATATGTAAAATTACTTACATCTAAGATAATATTACTTATTAAAGAATAAAAGTTTAGTTGGATGTATTCTTTATATTATACAGTTCATTTTAAATCGAAAACTATGTTAAAGTATTTAAATCTAAATTAATATTACTTAATGAAAAAATAAAAAGATGGCTGAATGTTTTGTATAATTTATTGTAAGTTGAAACTATGTTAAATTATCTACATCTAAGATGCTATTACTTAGTGAGAAAAATAAAAAAATAATTGAACGTATTTTTTGTATTATATAATTCATTGTAGATTGAAAACTATGCTAAATTACTTGCATCTAAGATGATATTACTAATAGAAAAAATAAAAAATTAGTTGAATGTATTCTTCGTATTATACAATTCATTTTAGATCGAAATTATTTTAAAGTATTTAAATATAAACTGATATTACTTATTGAAAAAATAAAAAATTAGTTGAATCTATTATTTTGTATTATGTAATTTATTTTAAATAAAAATTATGTTGAAGTACCTAAATTTAAAATGATATTACTTATTGAGAAATTAGAAAATTAGATGAATAATTCATGGTAGATGAAAATCTATGATACATTACCTACATCTAAGATCATATTCCTTATTGAAAAAATAAAAAATTAGTTGGATGGATTGTTTGCAACATACAATTCCATTTAAATCAAAAACTATGTCAAAGTATTTAAAATACCTGGGCGGGGTAGGGAGCTTGCCGGGGGTGATCCTTACCGGGGCGGGTCTCGTGTCCGGCAAACCTATCCTGTTGCTATCCATACACTACATATCGTATGTTGTGAGGATGTCCTATTCTGTTGTCAGCTAAACAAGATAAGCAAGACTAGTCGAGTTCTTTGAGAACCAATCAATTTACTCTTCGAAGTTGAGTCAAGATGCTGTAGAATACATGCCAGCTTCATCTGTTGGTCATTGATGACATAAGTCCTTTCAGAATCAAGTCACCCTTAATCAGTTGCAATGTTAAATACTGTAGTTCTGTGTGGTTTGCTGGAATTTTCTAGCCTATAGCTCATAAGTAAAAAGTTTATGTTTGATTTCGTTAAGCACCAGTGTCGAGAAAATAGCAGCAAAAAAGACCTTTCCTATCCATATACCTACTAGAAACCAAGATACCTTAAAGAGCAAGGGAGAGATAGCATCATAAGGTAGTTCAGTTCACCGAGAAGAAGGAAAACAGTTGTCTGTCTTAGGCAAGCCTTAGCCAGTGTTGAGAGGCAGCACTCAAGGTCAGTCTAGGATTAAGTTTAAGAACAATCCCACCCATTCTCTTTGATTGAGTTCCTGCCTCAAGGGAAGCGATTTGGAGATTGATTGGAACAGGTGGGACTTTTTGGGATCAAGCTTGCAGCCCTTGTTAAGCCCTGAAGAAGCATTACATCGAGTGTCAATCATAAAATAAATCTCTGAAAGCTTGTATGCTAATCCTATGGTTGACCTGATCTCTGATCTCTTCCACGGCAAGAAGCTAAAATGCCAGCTACTTTTGAATGAGAAAGGACGGTCTTTTCCATGAGAAGCTGATGCCAGAATGGTTGTAGCTAGCCTGGGAGTTCTGTTGTTAGGGGGCTGGGGAGCAGCCGTCGATTGACTGAAAATGGATTATTAGTTGATTGAAACTTTTTCTTTTCCGAGGTCCCTTTTGGGTTAAAATGCTTCCTGTTGCTCGCATTCCTGTTCTGCCTAGGGACTAATAGGCTGATATTCCCCCAAGAAAGGAAATGGGGGATGGCCTGGACTAAGATCTAAAGTAACTGCACATACTTGTGCTTTATCCCCATCTATGTGAATGATCGGTCGGTCTTAACTCAGGAGGAAGAACTGGTAATAGACACAAAACCATCCATTCTGTTTCTATATTTGTTCGAAGAAAATGCTGCATTCTGAGCTTATCAGGATCTCTACATTCTTAATCATTTCCAGTCAATGAGGATCGATGTAATAACGACCAAAGGGAAAGGAACCGTCTGGAGACCCATTTTATTCTATCTTCCTTGTCAGATCGGCCGTTGAATTAGTTTAGTAACAAAATCCTTACTACCTTAAGATCCATAGCCAAGATGGGCTTAGGAATAGGCCAAGGTAGTTGTATCTCTTCGATGGGGTTTCCTCGTCTCGTTGGGACTTGTGCCACGATTGGCTGATTCCATTAACTGCTTTTGTGACTAGCATTCACTGGGATGAAGGTGAGATGCCCTCCTTCTTAGGGTTGTTGGTGGACCAGGTGCCTTTAACCCTTGGTTTGAACCCGCTTATTTGGCATGACCAATCGGATAGGAGATGCCAGAGATGCTGCATGCCTTAACTCTTCTTCCACACATCTTCCTTCCGCCTCACTCCTCACCAAAAAATCTCAACACTTGAATGTTCTTTAGTCTGCCCTGTTCTATAAGCCCTTGGCTCTCACGAATTCTGGAAAATTTAGACGTTTTCGTTTTTGTTGAGCTAATGTAAGATTTTTGTTTTCAGATTGCTGGCAAAATTAACAAAATTATCAGAGAAATGGGGCTAAAAGAAGTTGGGCAACTAGAGCAGGACCTTGTGTTTGGAGATGCAGGCACAAAAGACCTTATTAATTTTCTTAGAGTAAATGAGGTGACTGTTTTTTTTTCTTTTCCCATATAGTTATCAAGAACGAGGATGCACATTTGGTGAGAGATTAAGGTATAATGGACTTTTTGCAGGATGTCTCGCGTGAAAATAAGTTGCGATTGCTGATGATTTATGCAGCTGTTTATCCTGAGAAGTTTGAGGATGACAAAATCTCCAAACTGATGGAGGTTAGTGCTATTTCTTTACTCGATTTTCAAATTTAGGAGCTTTCCATTATATTATGTGTCATTGCTAAACAAATGTGAATTCTTATTAGGCTCAGCCACACAGTCTACACTAAGTGGCATCACAAGCTACTATTCTATCTAGGTTCCAATTATGCATTTGCTTCAAGTCAGCAGTGTTAGGTAGTGATTAAGTAATCAGACATTCTGTGATTGTATCAGCGTCTTGATCAATCTGACACCACCAATATTTTTTTTTATGTGCTTTTAATATCTGGAATCAAGAAACAACTGGAACATAATATACTGAAATTCCTTTGTGCCTCAAAGATGATTTTGGACCATTTTTCTCGCCATCTCTATATCAAAATTGCTAACACCTGCTTTTAGCCTGCTAAAGGTGGTTGACTTGGCCCAAAAATATAATGGGTATTAATTTCATGATGGTCAAATTTGCTCTGCATTTGCATAAGTACGAGTTTCCTAAGTAACAGTATCTGAGATAATTATTAATTATGGTGCACAATTATTGTATCCTGCAGTTCGTACATTAGACAGGCTGTTTTCCAACCTCTGTCCCTTCTCAACACCCAGATAAAACTGATTTCAATCTTTAAGACTCTTTCAGCCAATTTACTCAACAAAAACAATCATACATTTTAAAGTCATATTTTTCTTGGTGTGTTGATTTGTTCTTGCAAGTTGTCCCATACGTGCTTTGCTGTTTAGTCATAGCATCATAGTTAACATCTTCATGAACATAGTGCAGTTGGCTAGACTACCACCAGATGATATGACTGCTGTTTATAATATGAGATTGCTAGAGCCATCATCAGACACCAAAAAAAGCTCTCTGCCATTTTCTCTTAAGTTTGATGTTCACAAGGTAATGAGTGTCTTTTCAATATGATTATGGTTTTTTGAAGCCCTTGCATCTGACTTCATAGTTATTTGTACTATTTTCTGTTTTCAGAAGAAGCACGCTGCTCGAAAGGATCGCCCTGGTGAAGAAGTGACGTGGCAGTTATCACGATTTTACCCTATAATAGAGGTGCATTGTAAATTTGATAAGTTTTATAATGTAGGACATCCTTATATCATCTTTGATATTTTCATGATTTTCTATGGGTGATAATCCAGAAAACAAGAAGAGAATGATAAACTGCAGGAATCCTGCCCATGAGATGGAGAAGAATAAACTGTGGTCCATACTAGATCCCCATGGCATCACGTCTGGGACAAGAGTTGTTTAATCCAATCTACAAGTCTTAAAACTTTGTAACAACTCAATGAAGAGTCTCCATGTATGAACATTGCATATCAAATACAAGTTCTAAATATGGTTCTTCCAGAACCTGAATTCTAGAGAAATTACTCATGAACTTGTAGTAATGACCAAATGACAGGAGATGTGGAGAGAATTTTGTAGAAAAATAGTATAAAAATTTCTGAAAGATCGGATTGAAATAACTAAAGATGGTGAATAACTGTTTAGGGCTGTAAAATGAAATAACCCTTAGGGCGCTGAAAAAGAAGTCCTAATGTTTCTCCTATGTAGCTGCCATTCTTTATGCTTCTATTGTCAGAATGTAATTGAGGTCTGCTGTCTTACAAATTTGGTGTCTGTCACTGGTTTATAACTGCTACTGCATGGGCTTAAGAATTTATTGAGTCCCTTAACCAAGTCCTACTTTGGAGTTTTTAGACTTAAGTGGGATTTGTCTGACACAGAATGCTGAATTGATGCTGCAATTTATTCATAAATATTCACAATAGTTACATACAGACGAGAGTTCAGGACAATGAGGTGGTTGAAGATGTCTTTTCTCAAAACACTAGTTCTTTGATATTAGGGACATATTTAATAAAGCAATAAATGGCATGATGTGCTGTTCTGTAAATTTAGAAGTTCTGATGAAGCTATCATATCCATTCATCTATACTGATGTCGAAATGAGTTGATGTCTTCAGCCCTTTGAAAGCTCATCCCTTTCTTTCTTCTCATGTCTTGTAGCACTCCATTCTTTGCGTGTTAGGAAAGGATGGGAGCTGAAGAAAATGTATATTCACATGCTAAATGTTTGTGCATTATGGATAGTTTCTGATAATGCATTATAAACTAAGAGTTGCATGTGGAATTTGATGGTACACAGGACTGGAGTTCCATGTTTTGTTGTTACCTTGTTTTCGACTGATAATATAATTCTAAATGAATTTTTATATTTATCTGGTTCTTGTTGTCTTGCAGGAGCTTGTTGAAAAACTCAGTAAACGTGAACTACCTAAGGATGAATATCCATGTATGAATGACCCTAGCCCAACTTTTCATGGAACGTCTCAGGCTGCATCTCTAAGGACAGGTCAAGCCCCGGCTCCTCATTCAATGAGATCAAGAAGAACTGCAACATGGGCTCGTCCCCGAAACTCCGATGACGGGTATTCGAGGTATCTTGTGGAAACTTGCTTTTGTTATTTGAGTGACAAACTCTAAATCCCCACACCCGATCCCGCATGGTGGGCACCCGGGTTCTCGTACATCTTGATTTGGCTTTATGCCAACTCTATTTGAATCAAGTCAATATGTTATCCTTTTTGGGTTAGGTTTGACAAGCTAATAATAGTTGTCCCTTAGTATCTTATCTTTCTGCCCTATTTGACACTTGTTGATGATTTTACCTCAAACTTTCTAATCTTCCATTTTTTGGTTTCCTTATAGTGATTCAATTTTAAGGCATGCCTCTAGTGATTTCAAGAAGATGGGTCAGCGGATTTTTGTGTTTATTGTTGGCGGGGCGACACGATCTGAGGTATTATTTTAAAGATTCCTTCTCTGTGTGTGTGTGGGGGTGTATGCGGGCATATCATTCTCAAATTTGTTTCCTTGCAGCTAAGAGTTTGCCATAAGTTATCAACGAAGTTGAAACGAGAAATTGTTTTGGGCTCGTCCAGTCTAGATGATCCCCCGGAATTTATTACGGTACAAGACTTCAGACTTTTCTCATTTACCCCCTCTCTCCTTTATTTGGTGAAGACATACTCATGCTTGCAAATACGTAAACAATTATCATGCAGTGAAATGACTCCATAGGGGTTAGTTTTTGTTTGTGATCAAATATCATTCGATAATTAAGGGAGAGAGGTTGCGCAGTTGAGTTTGGTGGTAAACCTATATGCAAGGAATCTGCATAGAACTGAATTGGATATTTTACTTTCTTCACTGTTCACATTCTTCCTTTCTGAAAGGTTGACTACAATGCGTTTCAAATGAAATTGTTCTTTGATGTATGTATATTGGAAGGGTGAACTACATCTATGAGGTTAAGCACATAATTATAAATGCCTTCTCGTTGATCAAATTGTTGTGCGAGGTGCTACAATCTGATGCCAGGCCCTAATTTTACTATAGATTTGGGAGATGTACTCAATCAATCTTGAGGCCCCATTGACAGTTTTACTTGAATTGTTTGCTTGGTTGTCATGAACTACAATCAATTAACACCTTCGGGCCAAATTTATGTCTAACTTTATCTTACGTCTCTTCTTGTGACAGAAGTTAAAGCTGATGACGGCAAATGAATTGTCATTAGATGATCTTCAGATCTAGATGACTGTGTCTGGTAAAGCTGGATATACATTTTTAAGCTGACTGCTTTCCATTTGTAATTTGATGGATACATATACTTACATGTCTCTCTCTACTATTTTTCCATTTCCCCTTAGTTTGAGATTGCCATTTCCCTGCCCAGAAAGGCGCTCAAAGGCCATGTGTTGTAATTTATTCGTTGCGGTTGTCTCGCAGTCCAGTGTCCAGAGTGTGTAAGTATTCTTTCAGGTGGTCCAAGACTGCAAATCCTCACAGTTCAAGATGACTTTTTAATGTTGTGCTTTATCTCATTCATTCTTGCCAAGCCCATACATCATTGCTCAAATATTCACCTCCATTTCTCTGTATCATAAGGGTTTAGTTTTTCACTCGTTCAATTCATGTTCATATCAAGTTCAGTTACTGTTGGATGAGTAAGAGAAACGAGGAGGAGCTGAACCTCTTAGCAGTAGGCCAGCTTATGGTGGTGTCATGGTAAAGTGCCCTTCGTGTTGGTGCTATGGTTTTGAGAAATGAATCTTTTGACACGATAAATGCCATCTTTCTTTCTTTTGTGAATTTTTGGCATGTCGCGGCTGAACTTACTTGAATACTCTTTAAGTGGGATCATGCGGCAGTGGATTATACCTAGTAGCATTATCACGTCGCTTGATGATATTACAGAAAACTTAATAGAACACCACCTTGGTGTTTATTTCTCTTTCCAAGCATCACAAATCTTAATCGGCTACTCTGTCTCAGCAGCAATAACTTTTGTCATACAATATACTGTTTTGTTGCATGTTACATAGTTCTTATAAACTCATGATCTCAATTGTTCTTAGTTTGCCAATTTTATTACATGAATATGAGGTAACGGTACCGAAATCCCGTTCAGAATAGTGTAGATTTCGACTCAAATGAACTTTAGAACTTACATCTAAACTTTTTCTTTTTTATTTTTAGAAAATGGTATGTTTGATAGCAGTGAACGGTCATTCTACTCTTGCGCTAAGGTTATTAGATATCGAATGATAAATTTCTTAATCATCATTCTGTCCATGGAAGTAATCGTGATTTTGGGAATGTTGGATTCTTTATGTTCATATGGTTAATTGTGAGTCTTTGTAGGATTTCGTTCCCTTCACCTCTCACTATGTTTACATTTACGAAGGTTGCATTTGGAGGACATAACGATTTGAAATTATGAATTTTAAATTTTTAATACATTTTGAATTTATTTGGATAATATTAAATTTAAAGAGCTTTAAACTTTTTCATTTTAATTTTAAATTATATTTTGTTGAATATTGATAGATTTCAAAATTTTTTTCAGCATGAGTCGTTTGAATTTTTTTTCTCAAAAGTTTTTCTTTAAAGCCAAATCTATCAATTCGAATGTCCTCTAAATCTGCACATTATTGATTTGGATGGCAGACCTAATAAGGGCGGTAGACGAATCGAATCGGATTCTTTTAATTAAAAGAAGAAACATTTGAAAGTTTGTGAAAAAATTATGAGGTTAGGTAAAATAAATAATCTATAGAGACTATTCATCTAATTTAAAAAGATATATAAATTTAAAATTCATAATTCAAAAGGATCTTGAATAACTCACCATAAAAATTAAAAAAAAAAATCTAATGGAGTTTTAAGGGAATGGGCGTGTTAGATTATATTATATTCAAATGGTACTTATCATATCTTAAACAATGAGAAGGTACTTATGACTATCTTAAACATTAAGGGAAATGATTGTAATATATCCTTCTAAAAACATATATTTTAACAACAACAAAATATGCCGTTTCTGGAGATTATTAAAGACGATTGATGAATCAATTCCTATTGTTATTAGTATGATTAGCATATATTGCTTTGAGACAAATATATAAGGATCCTGGTACGAAGGGTAAAATTCAAAGTTCAATTAATTTTGAATGAAATGAATTTAAAAATGGAATAAAAATAGAAAAATAAGCACACTTAAATAATATTTTTATGCTTGGTATACCAATAAATTAATAGTAATAAAAATATTTTTTTAATAATTATTAATAGAATTAAATTGTTTTTATGAAAATTTGCCTTTAGTATTTCTTTTAAAAAAATCTTTTTGACATTTTATTGAATACGTTGAATTCATTGTATTGTAGTAGTTTCAGAACAGCTTACAAAAGGTTATGAACAATTTATAAATCATCTTATATAATTATTGAATATATGAAAAAGAATATTTATTTACATAAGAAACAATTTATTGATGACTTAATATACATGTAGATAATATTTTTTGCCAAAAAAAATGTAAAAATTTGAACAACTAAATAGACCAATTTATTTAATCATAATACAACTACCATTATTTTTTTAGTACTCGGTGAAAGAAATATTTCGATAATATCATTTCTTAATTGCCATGCATACACAATTATGTCTTAATGCTACACCACATATGTACTTAAATTTAATAACAATTAAAATTATTAAACTAATACAAAAAAGAAAAGAAATTTTCATTCGCAACATGTTAATGTGGGAAGAAATCACCAATTCTTATCTAAAGAAATAAGTATTCTCAACTGTAAAATATAGGAATCAATTTGAAAATGTTGGCTTTTATTTCCATTCCATTTTTACATACCAATAACCCCTTAAAGTTTTGGTTAGATATATGAAAGAAAATCCATACAGGAAGAAGGAGAGGGTGAAGATGCTGACCCTATTGGAGAAGATGTAACAATTTTTTGTGAATGCCATGAATGGGAATGTCAATTTTAACACTTTAAAAATCAATGGGGCATATCCAAGTCTTAGTTGATGGAGGAAGTAGCAGCTGCTTCCTAGATGAGACACAACATATAAACTGGGATGTAAGCTGGAATGCACTATTCTAATGCAAGTTAGTGTAGCTGATGGAGGGAGGATAGTGAGTAATATGTGTTGCCCTGTATTCACATGGAAAATGCAAGATCAGAGGTTTAATTATCCACTCAGGGTAATTAAACTAGGAGGATACAATGTTGTATTAGTTAAGGAAACATGGTCCTGTTGAATATGACTATGAGGACATGGAGGTGACAGTAGTAAGGGATGGAAAAAGATTGATACTAAAGTCCCTAACTAACTACCACTCACTAAATGATCTCTGGTAAGGTAATGAAGAGGCTGATACAATGGGGAACTATAATCTGATGGGGTAATTAAGTGTAGTGAACAATTGTCTAGAGGAGCAAATAAAAACAGATACTGCTTTAGACAAAATGCTGGAGGAATATAGTGACATGTTTTAGGAACCTACTGACTTGCCACCTGAAAGGATAGTTGACCTTTTCCTTGGTGCAATTCCAAAGAAACATGCACCTTATAGATACACACATGCACAGAAAGCTGAAATAGAAACATTGGTGATGCTGAAAGCTAAGAAAATCAGGCCTAGTCAAAGCTCATTCTCATCTCCACTCTTACTTGTTAAGAAGGATGGTACTTGGATAATGTGTGTGGATAATAGATAACTTAACAAATGGACTGTATTTTCCCATTCTTGTTATAGATAAAATAATTGATGAGCTGCATGGCTCTTGTTATTTTTAAAATTGATCTAAGATCTGGATACTTCCAGATTAGAATGAAGTAATAGGACATGTACAAGACTAGTTCTGTTACCCATCAGAGACATTATGAAGTCTTGGTGATGCCATTTGGCCTTTGCAATGCACCTATTACTTTTCAATCATTGATGAATCAAGTGTTTTTTGGAGTATTTAAGAAAATTCATCAGAATTTTCTTTGATGACATACTTATATGTAGTAAGAGACTGGAAGAACATCATGCACACCTAAGGATAACACTAGAATTATTGAGACATAACAAGTTGTATGCAAAAAAAATAAGCGCTCCTTTAGAAGGAGGAGTGTTGAGTACTTAAGGCATGTTATTTCATCAACGGGTGTGGTCACTGACCTTTCGAGAATTGAGACTATGCTTAATTGGCCATCACCAAAGGATGTCAAGACATTGAGAAAACTTTTGGGCTAACTGGATATTATAGGAAATTCATCAAACATTATGGTATCATCAGTAAACCACTTACTGAATTATTGAAGAAAAATGGTTTGAATGAACTCCCAAAGCTACTGCAACAATTGAAAATCTGAAGAAGGCCATGATAACAACCCTAGTCATAGCACTATAGGATTTTACTACAACCTTTAATTGAAACAGATGCATGTGATAAAGGTTTTGGGGAAGTTCTGATGCAAGAAGAAAAACCCATAGCTTACTTGAGCAAAGTTCCAAGGGTCAAAAATCTGGGATTGCTAGTTTATAAGAAGGAATTCTTAATTTTGATGTTAGCAGTCAACAAATGGAAGCAATACATACAGGGCAACACTTCATAATCAGAATTGACCAGCAAAGTTTGAAGTAAATCCTAGAACAAAAAATTGAGACTATCATAGATGGATTTCCAAATTACTTTGGCTAGATTATGAGGTACAATATAAGAAAGGGACAAAAAATAGAGCTGCAGATGCCCTCTCTAGAAGGGAACATTCAGATGGTCATTGTACAGTAGTGATAGTAATGGTGCCTAGATGGATAGGACAAGTGCAAAGGAGTTATATGATTGATGCAGAATTCCATAATATTTTGCAAGCTAAGATATTGATTAGGATATTTATCCTGAATATTCCATTCTGAATGGGTTATTGGGGAAACAAAGGGAATTTAGGTAGCACATCACACAAGCTTTGCACCAAACTGTTAGGGGACATTTAGGTATTCAAGAAACCTATCAAAGGGTTAAGTCTCTTATCTACGGGGCTGGATTGAAAAAGTATGTGATGGAGTGGGTGTCACAGTGTAACAGTCGTCAAAGGTCGAAAACTACACCATATTCTGGATTGCTGCAACCTTTGCAGATTCCACAGAAAGCATGGTCTCACATTACTATGGATTTCATAGAAGGTTTGCCCCCAATCTGAGGGGAATAATTGCATATTGGTGGTGATGGACAGACTAACCAAGTATGTACACTTCCTACCCTTGACTCATCTTTTTTCAGTAGAATAAGTTGCTAAGGTGTTGGTAGATAATATCTACAAGCTACATGGATTACCTCTTAACAAAGTTCCAGACAGGGATATGATCTTTACTAGCATTTCTTGGAAAGAGCTATTGTTAAGAATATATGGCCCAAAACCTAAAGGCCCACTAACCACTTGGAGGCCCTACCCGGCTACCCGACCCAAACAGCTACCCGACCCGGTCAACTCCCTTATATACTATTTCCTAACCCTAATCTGATATTTTCCCCCTCTCACTTCACACTACTCTCCGCCGACTCTTCTCTTCTCTCTTCTCTCGTCTACCTTCCGATGGTGGTTGAAACGGCAACCGTTCGGCCGGTTTCCGAAGCCAATCTAATGGCTTCAAGGAAACCGCCCAACGGCCATAACCTTTCGGCCGTTACTTGAGGGTGTTATATAAAGGGGGCCTTCATTCCTCCTTCGGGTATGTTGCTACAGAAATCTGTTTTCTTCTTCACACCCTTCCGATAAATCTCTGTGATATTGCTGTGAGTGTTTGGGTGACTGGTGTCTCTTCGGATCTGTGTGATCTGAGTCCTTTCTCGGGTAGTTTTCGGAGAGGTGCAACCGTGGTTGTGAGGGCCTTTTGGTTGGGAACGGTACTTTGGTGACCGAGTCCCTTTATACTTGGATCTGGCTAAATACCTGAGCCATTTTCAAACAGATATCTTTTGTTTGACTGTTTTGTTGTATTATTTCATTTCTGCAATATTTTTCGGGTTGTAATTTTCAAGGAGTTTATACTCCAGTCTGGTTGTAATAGTTGGTAGGATTTGTTGTGAAAGAAGAGTACCACTGGAGGGTTATACCCTACAGTGGTATCAGAGCCTACAATCTGATCCGTGCAGATCCGTGGTGGTGGTAACTTCCGATAAACCCCTCCTCTGGTTCTCTATTCCCTTTATTTTTCCGTTCATATTACTGCTTTTATTATTACTGTCCATATTCCTGTTTACCGTGGTATAGCCCCCTAATATCCCTCTTGGCCGGACCCTTGAGGTCGTCGGGTATCTAGACGGGACTTAGGCTGGTGAGCCTCGGTTCTATTTCTCTGTTTACTGCTATATTAACTGCTGTTACTCTTTTCTATTTTTTCTCACTTTATTTCTTGGGTATCGGTGATAACTGTCTTGCGGCCTATTTCTTTGTTTTCTGCTTAACCGAGTATACTATCTGTGCGTGTATATTCTTTGTTACTGTTATACCTCTGTGATTTCTGGGTTTGGTGTATATCCTTTCTGAGATTTACATTGGTTTCTGTAACCTTTTATTTTTCAGAATATTTGGTAGAAATTATTCTGTATCTGTGGTTTTCAAGACTTTCCTGTTGTAACCTCAAAACTCGGACAAATTTTTTTTTTAAAACGTTTTCAAAATGGCTGGGTACAGTCTCCAACCCTTTGATGGAAAATCCGATTTTTCTATATGGCAACAAAAGATGAAAGGTATTCTTATTCAACAAAAAGTTTTTAAAGCCATTGATGGCAAATATGTGGAAAACATTTCTGAAGAAAAGAAACAAGAAAATGATGAGTTTGCATATTCCTCTATTGTTTTAAATTTGTCCGATACTGTTTTACGAAAAGTTGGAAAATTAGATTCTTCAAAAGCTTTATGGGATAAACTTGAAGAACTGTATACTGAAATTTCTCTTCCTAATAAACTGTTTTTATTAGAAAAATTCTTTAGATATAAACTTGATCTATCCAAGAATATCGATGAAAATCTTGACGACTTTACTAAGCTAATTCAGGATATTAAATACACTGGTGACAAATACATTGATGAATATTCTCCCATTGTGCTGTTAAATGCTATTCCTGAATCATATTCTGATGTTAAGGCTGCCATAAAATACGGTAGGGACAGTGTTAATATAGAAACTGTAGTAAATGGACTAAAGAGTAAAGAACTAGACCTTAAGATTAATAACCGAGCCAGAATCAATATGAGATTAATTCTGTTAGGGGTAGGTCTAAGTTTAGAAATCCGAATTCTCGATATAATAGTAGAAGCAGAAGTAGAAATAAAAATTATAGGAGTAAGTCAAAACCAAGAGAAACAAACCTTAGGGATAACAAAGTCAAAGATAGACGCTGTTATAATTGTGGTACGAAAGGTCACTATATTAAAGATTGCAGAAAACCTAGACGTGAGAATAGGAACTATGATGATAAAGATCAAATCAATAATGTGTCTATTGAGTCTAACGGTGAAGTGTTTGTTGTTTACGAAGTAAATTCTGTGAATACATTTGATATGCATGAGTGGCTTATAGATTCTGGTTGCACATTTCACATGAGTCCTTTCAAAGAAATTTTCACAAATATGAAATATGAGCACATTGGTTTTGTTTCCATGGCAAATGAGAAAATATGTGAGATTAAGGGTCTTGGTGACATCTCACTTTGTTTTGATGGTTATAAAATGATTCTGAAAAATGTCAGGTACGTTCCTGACTTAAGTCATAATCTCATATCATGTGCTGCATTAGAAGAAAATGGTTTAGAAGGTAGATGGGGCAAAGGCCTCATGAAAATTATGAAAGGATCATTAGTTGTTTTCAAAGCTGAAAGAAAAAGAAATCTTTACATATGTACTGCATCATATGATTTTGCTGCATCAGTTTCTAATTGTGATTTCACCACGTTGTGGCATAAGAGATTAGGCCATATTAGCCAAAAAGGCCTTGATTTTCTAAAAAGAGATGGTATTCTAAATGATAGAATTGACAAAATAGAAATTTGTGATGAATGTGTCATGGGCAAACAACATAGAGTTCATTTTCCTACATCCCCATCCCTCAATCCGTCTATGTCTCCATGTATCTTAGACTATGTGCATGCTGATGTTTGGGGTCCTAGTAATACACCCACCCATGGTGGAAATCGTTATTTCCTTTCTATCATTGATAATTTTTCTCGTAAAGTGTTTGTTTTTCTGATGAGACATAAATCTGAAGTTTTTGAAAAATTTAAGAAATGGAAAATTTTTGTTGAAAATCAAACGGGAAAAAAGTTAAAATCACTTAGGACTGATAATGGACTTGAATTCTGCAACAAAAGTTTTTCTGATATGTGTGAGGAATTTGGTATAAAAAGGCACAAAACAAATCCCTATACCCCCCAACAAAATGGAATTGCTGAACATATGAATCGTACACTACTTGATAAAGTTAGATGTTTATTGATTAGCTCTGGGTTACCTAAAACTTTTTGGGGGGAAACTGTCTTAACTGCTGCTCATCTTATAAATTTGTCTCCTTTTGTGCCTCTACTTGGGAAAACTCCTGATTTTATGTGGTATGGAAAAATACCTGATATGTCTTCCTTACGTATATTTGGTTATGCTGCCTTTGTTCTCCAAGATTCTGATAAACTTGATCCAAAATCTGTTAAATGTATTTTTATTGGTTATCCTGAGACCATTAAAGGCTATAGACTGTGGGTTAGGAACCAACCAGGTTTTAAAGTCCTAATAAGTTGAAATGTTACCTTTAATGAGTATGAAATGCCATGTTTAGAGAAATCACAACCTTTAGAAAAAGATTCAACCTTTAATAAGGTAGAATTAGAGGATAACCAAGAAGGGGAGGAATTAGGAAACAATGAAACACACTTAGACGAGCAATTAGGAAACAATCAAGAGGTAGAAAACCCAAAAATTCAGAACCCTCTAGACAATTATCAACTCACTAGAGATAGAGATAGAAGACAACCTAGAATACCGATTAAACTTAGGGATTTTCATACTAGTTTCAACACTGAATCTATAGAACCCTCAGTGTCGAAGAAGCCTTAAAATCTGAAAAGTGGCTTAGTGCTATGAAAGAGGAAATGAAATTCTTGAAAGATAATAAAACATGGATTCTAGTCCCTAAACCAAAAGATGCTTCTATTGTTGACTGCAAATGGTTATTCAAGATAAAACAAGAAAACCCTATCAAATATAAGGCTAGATTAGTTGCTAAGGGTTTTACACAGAAAGAAGGCATATATTATAATGAAATCTTCTCACCGGTAGTTAAGTATACTACAGTCCGCATAATACTTGCCCTCACTGCTCATTATGACTGGGAATTAAAATAAATGGACGTTAAAACTGCTTTTTTGCATGGTGACTTAGAAGAAAGCATTTACATGAATCAACCACTTGGTTTTATTGATTTGTCTAAACCTGACTATGTGTGTCTATTGAAAAAAATCACTCTATGATTGAAACAATCTCCTCGTCAATGGAACAAAAAATTCGATGAGTTTATGTTATCTTTAAACTTCATTAGAAGTCAATATGACCATTGTCTTTACTTTAAACATGTGCATGATTCCCCAATTTTCTTAGTTCTATATGTGGATGATATGCTAATTGCTAGTCTTAGCTCACTTCTTATATCTACTTTACAAAAGGATTTGTGTAAAGCCTTTGAAATGAAAGATCTTGGAAATGCCAAACAAATTCTTGGTATTAGTATTGCTAGGGATAGAAAACAGTTTTCCATTTTTCTAAATAAAAAATCATACCTTTTAAATGTCCTTAGAAAGTTTTCAATGGAAAATGCTAAACCCACCGTTGTACCCCTGGCAGCTCATTTTCAACTCAGCAAAGAGCAATCTCCCAAAACTATTTCTGAAAGGCAAAGAATGGACAAAATCCCTTATTCTAATTTGATTGGTTCTATTATGTTTCTAATGGTTTGTACGAGACCTGATGTTGCCTATTCAATTGGCTGTCTTAGTCGTTTTATGTCCAACCCTGGTCCCCCTTATTGGGAAGCACTGAAATACTTACTTAGGTATTTACGTGGGTCTGATGACACTGGTATTTCTTTCTCTAGATATTCTGATGATACTCGTCTTATTGGTTATGTAGATTAAAATTATGCGAATGATAGAGATAGTCGAAAATCTACATCTTCATACATGTTTACTTTGTGTGGTTCATGCATTAGTTGGAAGTCACAATTACAACATATTGTTGCATTATCAACCACTGAAGCTGAATATATAGCAACTACAGAAGCGTTTAAAGAAGCCTTATGGCTTGACGGGCTCATAAAAGAAATTAGGTTTTCAAAAGAAAAACTTATAATCTTTTCTGATAGTCAATCCTCTATTCAACTGTGCAAGAACCCCGTATTTCATGATAGGACAAAACATATAGATGTTAGGTATCATTTCATTAGAGATATCGTAGGAAGAGATGTCATAAAACTGGAAAAAATCAGTTTTGAAGAAAATCCTGCAGATATGGGTACTAAATGCCTACCGTCAGAGAAATTCTGTAAGTGATTAAAATTACTCCACCCAAATCCTGACTGAAAGTTTCCTTGTCTGTAGTTCTATCTTGCAGGTACACCCACGGAGTATTTATTTTTGGCAATCACCCCTGACCTACCCATTGGGTATTTGGTCCACGATGGGGTATGTTAAGAATATATGGCCCAAAATCGAAACCCAAAACCTAAAGGCCCACTAACCACTTGGAGGCCCTACCCGGCTACCCGACCCAAACGGCTACCCGACCCGGTTAACTCCCTTATATACTATTTCCTAACCCTAATCTGATATTTTCCCCCTTTCACTTCACACTACTCTCCGCCGACTCTTCTCTTCTCTCTTCTCTCGTCTACCTTCCGATGGTGGTTGAAACGGCAACCGTTCGGCCGATTTTCGAAGCCAATCTAATGGCTTCAAGGAAACCGCCCAACGGCCATAACCTTTCGGCCGTTACTTGAGGGTGTTATATAAAGGGGGCCTTCATTCCTCCTTCGGGTATATTGCTACAGAAATCTATTTTCTTCTTCACAACCTTCCGATAAATCTCTGTGATATTGCTGTGAGTGTTTGGGTGACTGGTGTCTCTTCGGATCTGTGTGATCTGAGTCCTTTCTCAAGTAGTTTTCGGAGAGGTGCAACCGTGGTTGTGAGGACCTTGTGGTTGGGAACGGTACTTTGGCGACCGAGTCCCTTTATACTTGGATCTGGCTAAATACCTGAGCCATTTTCAAACAGATTTCTTTTGTTTGACTGTTTTGTTGTATTATTTCATTTCTGCAATATTTTTCGGGTTGTAATTTTCAAGGAGTTTATACTCCAGTCTGGTTGTAAAAGTTGGTAGGATTTGTTGTGAAAGAAGAGTACCACTGGAGGGTTATACCCTACAGCTATTTAAAACACTGGGGACAAAACTGAGTTATTGCCTATCACCCGCAATATGATGGGTAGACTGAGACAGTCAATCAGTGTTTGGAAACGTGCCTGAGATGCATGACTCAGCAATGGCTAAAGCATTGGACCAAGTGGATTTCTTTAGCTGAAGATTAGTGTAACACCAATTACCATAGCAGTATCAAGTTGACCCCTTTCCAGGCTATGTATGGATATCAACCTTCACCACTTTTGTTGGGAGCATACACTCAGACGTTGCATCTGATGTGTTGAAACTGATGATTGAAAGGAGAGAGGTTATGCAATTACTCAAGGATAACTTAGAGCAAGCTCAAAACCGCATGACACAATATGCAGATGCTAAGAGGAGAGAGAGAGAGTATTTTTGAGGTTGGGGACATGACATACTTGAAATTGCAGCTTTACAGACAAACTTCAATACAAGTAAACAAGAATCTGAAGCTCGCTCCCGAGTATTTTGGGCCATTCAAAGTGATTGGAATGATTGGGACAATTGCCTACAAACTTAAACTACCCCTCACTCAAATATACACCTATTTTTCCATGTATTCTTACTCAAAAGCAAAATAGGAACACAACACACAATTGCCTTACTGCTTTAAATGACTCTAACTCTTGCAGGACCTACTCTATCAAGATCTTAGCTCGTAGGATGGTCCTAAGGAACAATGCTCAAGTTCCTCAAATTCTAATCCATTGGGACGACTTCGAAGAAGATCAACCTACTTGGGTGGATTAGTAGCAGATCAAGAAATAGTTCCTTGACTTCGATTTGGATCCTTGTGGACAAGGATTTCAAAAAGAAGGGGGGATGTCATGTTCACAGTTTGAATCACTAGATTCGAGGAGGATCGTCGAATTGGAAAGGGAGGAAAGAGATTGAGATGTACGATGAAGGGCAAAGAAATTGGTTGCGCATCCATGAACAACGTCATCAAGGTAATGCGCTTCTGGAATCAAGTGTTTTACTTATGCCAACAATGGCGTTTCCAATCTCCAGGGACCACTTTCAACAGTTGGCCATGATCAACTCAATCCAAGGGCTGACTTTAATTCTGCAAATGGCAAGGACATGCATGACTTCAACGCAACTGGACAAATGATTGATTAGGGGACAAGTTTTAGCTTGTGTTAGGACATATTTTTCTTTCCTTAAGCTGATTCACCATTGTTCTTTTGGTTTTAATGGTTTAAGTGAAACCTCTATAAATTAATAACCATGGGACCGTAAAATTTTATTAAACCTCTATAAATTAATAACCATGGGACCGTAAAATTTTATTAATTTAGAGAGATATTAATATATTGATAAATTAATATTTTATTAATTAAAAGAGAGACTTTTTAAATTCAGCAAATTTAGTACATATGTATTGAAAATAAATGAATTCATATATGTTTCATTGATTATATTCATGCATCAACCAATTCTTTGTAACTAATTAAAGATATTCATGTATAATATCAATGCATTGTATACAATTAACTATTATATTCATAGACACATGTATCAATTCATTGAAATTGTACTTAAATATACATGTTTACATTAATTCATTGCACTTAAATAACTATTATAGTCAATTAAATATATTCATGCATGATGAATGAAACATATACTATATAAATCTCAATATGCAAATAAAATAATTCATAACACCCAACCATGTCTTCTCATCTAAAAGGCATCGCAAAATCATCCATGAATGATCAAATGCTTAAAGCATTATGTGAGTATAAGAGAGACCATCCCACAAGCACTCAAAAAGATTTACAAGAGTCAGTTGATAAAAAATATTGTTTGAAAATTAGTCAAGATACAATATCAAACACTCTCAAGAGATTATCGGAGTACCTTTCAGCCAACTTTGAGAAGGATGGGGATATTAAGCGACACAGCGAAATATCCAGATATGGAAAAGGTTCTTTATGAATGGTTTTTTCAATAACAATGAGTTAACATGACCTGATAGCTTATTTTGGAGAAAGCAAAGGATATAATGAAGCTTTTGTATCCTCAACACCCTCATGAACATCAATTTTCTCAAGGTTGGCTTGAAAAATTCAAGGTAAGACATGGTATTAAATCATTTCGTCATTTTGGAGAAAGTGGTTCCATTGACATGCAGGACATGGAAATGAAACTAGAGGCTATAAGGGAGAAAAAAAACCAATTTTTGAAGGATGTTTTTAATTTGGATGAAACAGGTCTGTTTTACAGGTTACAAGCTGATCACTCTCTTGCAACCAAGCAACTTGAGGGAAGAAAGCAAGACAAAGAGAGATTTACAATTGTTATTTGTTGCAACGAGGATGGTTCGAAAAAAAATCTCCTTTATGGATTATTGAAAAATATGCAAAGCCACGTTGCTTCAAAAATATCAACATGAGCAGCATCAATTGTCATTATCATGCCAGCAAGAGGGCATGGATGACTAGTGTGCTTTTTGATGAATATGTTCGCTAGTTCACAAAATGAATGGCAGAATCTTGTTGATGGTTGACAATTGTCCAGCCCATCCAAAAAATATTGAAGGGTTACAGAATGTTGAGTTTTTTTTTTTTTTTTTGCCACCTAACATGACATCAAAGATTCAACCATGTGATGCAGCAATAATTAGAGCTTTCAAGATGCACTATCGTAGGAGATTTTACAAAAATCTATTGGAAGGTCATGAGTTGGGGCTACCTAATCCTGAAAAGATTAATGTTTTAGATGCCATCAATTTTGCAGTCTCCGCTTGGACAACCAATGATTCTCAAGTGTCAATAGCAAATTGCTTTCGGCACTACAAAATCCATTCAAATGAAGAAATCTCAAGCGACTCAAGTGAGACAAACTTTGAAGAAAACCTACATGAGCTTGAGAATATGGTCAAGGATGTTGGTTATCGCAATGAAATGGACATCAACAAATTGATGGACTATCCAGGTGAAAATGATGAATGTTCAATGTTTCAAAGTTTAAAGGAAATTGTTGTTGATATTATTGAAGATCCTAATAATGATGAAGTTGAAGATGATTCAATACCGTTGGAACCAGTCACGAGAAAGGAGGCTTTGAGCGCGACAACAACTGCACAATTTTTTATTGCAGCTAGAGAACTAGACACCGAAACTCTTGGGTGCAATTAAAATAGTTAGGGATGAAATCCAATTAGATTTAAATTTTTAAAAAAATCAAGTAAGAATAGATTCATATTTTAGCAAATTACCGTAATATTTATAATTGTAATATTTATGAATTATTAATTTAGATTTTTAATGGGATCTAATATTTATAAAAGAATTTTTCGAAAAATTATTATCTTATCGAATTTGATGATTTTTTACATAGGCCCAAGTCGGGACCGAAAGATTTTATTATTTTAGAAAGTATTAATATATAGAGGTTTTACTGTAGTTGTAAGGAGCAACATTACAATTTATGAATGATATTACAACTAATTCCTTTTCTTCCCAATCCTGTTCATTTGTAAGCAACTTCTTATCTTTTCTCTCTATTTTTTGGTTCAAAGTTCTTAACACACAATTTCTGCCCAAAGCCTGGCGCTGCCACCACCTGCTTCCCGCCAAGTGTGCTTTCAGACGGCGATGGGGGAGGAGGGTGGAGCAGGAGAGAATGAAGATCCTAAGGGTGGGGGAGACAGGCGGTGGAAGGTCGGCGAACGGCAAGAAAGAGAGATTTTTTTGTAGTGGAGGGAGGATGGAGTGGGGCGGTCTGTTGGGCCGAAGGGGGAGGGGCAATAGGTTGGCTTGGGAGGGAGGGGTGTGATATGTATATATATAGTACACATATATACATCTATATTACAAATATGTTTGTATAAATATATTATACATCACAGTTGATAAACCATGGCTATCATACTTAGGCGTCTGTATATTATGTGATGAGGGTGCAATGGAGACACATATTCATCTATTCTTTCGAGGCCGTTATGCCAGAAGCTGCCTGACAGCGATTCGGCGGATTGTTCGGTTTGAATGGCCTAATAGAGAGTGGTCACGGGACGTTGAGTGGGATGCAAGGAAATGAAAAGGAAAACATATGATTAACTTGGTTTATCGTGCACTCCTGGCTGCTTGCATTTACCACATTTGGAGGGAATGAAATTTGAGACGCTTTGAGCATACGGAGCGACCACCGAATATAATAGCCACTATTATTGTGGAAGATATTAGACAGAGAATTATCAGTATTAATTTATCTCATTCTGTTAGTTCATGTGCGTTATATAGATTATGGCGTATCACTTGGCCTGTCGAGGGAGAAACCACTAGTTGAGCACTGTTGTACTGTACGATCTTGTTTTATTAACGAAACTTACATTTACCCAAAAACAAAATATATTACACATATATTTAGAAAAAATATATTTTGTATATAATTATATATGTAGATTGAATTTAGACCGTTTATTTATAAAAATAAGATCTAACTGTTGTAACATAAGATATAAATAAAAAAAATAGAAAAAAAGAAATGATACATGTGTTAAACCACTTGCATAAGGGGGGTATTTGCTTATTTTAAAAACATAAGGAGGTAAATTGAGAATTATTTTTCACAAAGAGGACGGATGCTTGCTATTTTTTAATAACACAAGGGGTAAATTGTATTTTTTTATTTATTTTTATATGATAAATACTTTCCCTATTACTTACATACTTTTATTTGAATTAATTATTTGAAAAAGAATGAATTTAAGAAAGAATTTCCAAGGAGTAAAATGAGAGGAGAAAAGAAAAATTATACAATTATAAGAGATACAGACAAGCAAATGCAATGTAGAGGAAGAAAAATGATGGCAAATGAAAAACTGGTAAATGGTTTTGTCATTTTTTTGTGTAATATAGGATTAATTTAGTGAATATATTAAATATACATCAAATTTAATTACTTTAACTCTTTTCTTAGCATACATTGAATGCATACATGAATTTATAAACAATATTTTAATTTAGTGGTTAAAAATAAGGTTCTTATAAACAAGGGTTTGAGCTCCATCAGATGTGTGGATTTTTGTCTTATTTTCTATAAATTATCATAATTTCTTTACTATTCTTGGTCATGTTAATATATTGGTTTGTTGATGTATTATTTAGTTTATCGAAATGTTAACATAATTATAAATATACTTACCATTTAAAAAAACAAGATTGATTTGCTAATTTTGAAATTATAAATAAATTTATGAAAAACCTCTGAACCATCCTATCAAGCAGTCGTATCCTTCCCATATTCTATAAATCCTAAGTCATATAAAAACTTTTTATACTTTTTTTTCTACGCATAATTAATTTTGTAGAGCTATATTTGAATTGAGAAATTTGTATTCGAGGGAATAATTCTAAAAAAAATAATAACATCATATTAAAAGAATTCAAAATCAGTCACTGTAAATCAAAACATAGTTCAAATTTAAATTTAAATGATTTGGAATCATTTAAATTCAATCGAAGTTACAGGTTTGAAATTATTTTATTTTGATCCTTCTTTAAGGGGAGTATAGTTAAGATCCTCAAATTGGGTTAAAATGGTTTTTGGAAATTTGAGATTTTTTAATTTTTTTTTTTTTATAACAAGCTGACGAAGCACGTCGTATGCGGATGCACAATTAAAATCTTTATTATATTTATTTATTTAAATAAAGTAATAATAAAATGAATAGCTTATTAAAATTATTAAAGTATTTTAGTTTTAGATGCGCATCAAAAGAACTAATTAGAGAATTTTTATTTTATAAAAGAGAAAGTTATTATTTAGGGTATTTTAATTATAAGAAGAAACATATTTGATGTGGTAAAATAGAGCGGAAGTAATAACGACATAAATACTCCCCGCAAAGGATAAACTATAAAAAATAATGATAGAATCTATGTATTTTAGTATCTGGTCAGATTTAATTAATTTGTCTCAATCGGAACACCCTTCTTTAGAAACCTTGATCAACAAATAGATGGATGGTTGAGATTTTACCACATGGATCCATATAAATATGAACGTCTGGACCATATATATATATATGGTGACAACAATAGGAACAAGTATCACTAGAAAAAAATATCATTTTTTGCTATGGTTAATTACTAAAGTCAACAAAAGAAAATCTTATTAAATACAAATCAACCATAGCTTCGCAACGGTCATTCGCCGTTGTTTCTGCAAGTTTGGCCAAAAATTTAGCTATGGTCAAAACAAGGGCTGCTCGTGGGGCAGTTTCAGTTTTTTTAAAGCTATTTTCAAATCGAAACCATTGACAATTTTATAAAATATTTTTTTAAATTGACACTTTTAGAATCAAAATTGTGGTTTTGCGCGGTTTCATGTTTTTATACTTATATAAAGTAAGACGTCGAGACTAACAAAAATAAAAAAATAAAACAAGTGTTTGTATGTAACAATTAAGAAAAACGAACATTATGGACCATAGACCACCAAACACTCTCCACAACTTTAAGTGGATTAAAACATGAGAACATATTTAGTAATTCAACAAGGAAACACTTAATACAACAAAGATAAAGGGTGGGTTATGGACATATTAAATATATTATTAAGAAAGCATATCAAATTTAGTTGTATCCTTAATTAATATTTGATAAACAGTACTAGGCAATACTGTAGGTAATCAAATTTAGTTGTATCCTAACGAAGATTCCTTTCAAATATGTCCGTCAAAATTGCACAAAAGCTCGATCCTTCCAATTTTGAGAACAATAAAATCTTTATCAATAGATTCGGTAAATATCTAAAAGCATACATTGACAGAGAACAAAGAAAATAAGCAAAAAGATAAAACTGAGATAGAAGGTGATAAGAGAGAAAAGGGAGGAGGAAATGGGGGATAAAACACATATGGGAGGAAAATTTGAATAAAAGATTGTGATAATCATCAAATGTAATGGGCTTAAAGAACTAATTAAGCATCTTTTTAATAATATAAATTTTACCAAAATGGGCTTTGTAATATGGATCTTTAATAATATATGGATTTTAGGCTTATATAATTTTTTAATATGAAATTCTCTAAAAAAAATTCATTACTTTATCAAATATTATATATAATTTAAAAATTAATTATACATTTAGCGGTGTGGTTTGATTTTTGGAGATTTTTTTAAACTTTGAACTGACACCAAAACCCAATTGTGCAGTGTAATTTTACTCCAAATTTAGAATTGTGATTTGAAAAACAAATAATAAAAAATGGTTTGATTCGATCTGGTTCGGGCAGTTTTAGGCCAAAACCACAACAATTATTTTGACTATAGCTAAAAATTATGGCGAACATTGTTTAATCGTGGTAAAAATTTAAATTTTTACTTTAGTTTTATTTAACTATGGTTAGTAATATTTATTTACGATGATTTTTAAACCTTGATTATTTATAACATAGCGAAAACTCACGTCTTTTTTTATAGTGTATGTTGACATTTGGTTTAAATTCTAAGCTCTAGCTCTTAAATACTCACTCATACCAAAATTCAAACTGATCCAGAAAGGATCTTTATTGTGGAGCTGGCCGACAAACGCGACGTATGTTCTTTTCTCATGTACCCTTCTTACCTGCTCAAAATCGTGCTTACACAAAGACTCTTAGTTGTATTAATATTGACTATTAAAATAATTAAATTATTTTAAGATGCTCGCACTTAATAAATAATATTGATAATTCACATACCCTTATAAACAAGGCCCTGTTGCCCTGATCAGTATTAAAATTTAGATCATATTAACAAATTATTGAGGTACAAGATTCTTGTACATGTCTGATTAAAATTTATTAAACTTCTGAAACCTTGAACTTTTATTCTTAGTACATATCTCTTCCAATAAAACATGATCACTTGATACATATTTTGTTCTTGCGGTCCCACAAATAATATGATGTTTGAATCTAAAATATACTAATGATATTTTATTTTAATGGTTAAAATTAAAGTCCCACAAATAAATTCGAAGTCATATATTTGAGTTCCGTCAAATATGTGGGTATTTGTCTAACTTTTATATGAGTTTTTAAAATCATTGTAATTTATTTCATGATCTTGAATTATATTGATGTATCGATTGAGTCGACGTATTACTCAATTTATTGAGATATGATATTGTATAATTACTGTCTCTTCAAATAATAATAAGAAAAAAATATTATTTTAGTCTGCAAAGTATGCCTAATTTTAATTTTAGTCCAATAACTATGTGCATTTTTTTTTAGGTCCAGTAACTTACGAAATTGCTTACTTTTAATCCTGTGGCAGATTTTCGGACAATTTTACCCCCATGAGTGCATATGGACGAAAACTGCCTTTCAAAAGTTGCATAGGGGTAAAATTGTCCGAAAATCTACCAGAGGACTAAAAGTAAGCAATTTCGTAATTTACTGGACCTAAACGAAAATAGACATAGTTATTGGACTAAAATAAAAATTAGACATACTTAGCGGACTAAAATAATACTTTTTCCTAATAATAATACTAACAACAACAACGATAATAATGGGCCACTTTTGGATTTATTATTCCTTTTTAACGCAAAACAATATATAATAATTTTTTTACAATTTAATATATTCAATGTAAGCAAGCGTCCAATATTAATTGCAAATGAGGAGTTCGAAGGATCTATAAATCACAAAGCTTCATCTCTTAGAACAACGCCACAAAATTTAAAACTTAAATGAAGTTAGGGCCAATAATATTTCACGCATCAAAACATAAATCGAGTCGCAAATCGAGTCGCAAGTCGTATAATATGATATATAAATATAGATTATCCTAACTATGGTGGGTCATAAACTTGGCTGAGATGAATGAAGAAGTCGCAATAATCAGTGAGGTGGGTTCCATATTAGTCAATGTGTTTCCAAAAAGACTACCTTCTTGGACCACATACCCTAATAAATAATCAATAATTAAATAAAATTATAGAGAAAAAATGGAATATTGTGAAAAATTCGAAGTGAGAAATACAATTATCTCTATATATAGAACAATGACAATTTTATAATTTTGCTATGATATCTACAGTTTCATTATTAATTGTTGCACTTTGTGTGACTTTGATGATATGAATTTCCATTAATCATAAATATGCTACTGAGTTTTTGCCATAAAAAGATTATTATTGAATGTAATATTAATAATTATTGTTAAAAATCATAATAAGTAATTATTATTAAAAATTATTGGCCGCAACTAAGACCATGATAAAATTATTTTTCATGATTTTTTTATTTTTGATTTCATATTTCTAAAAAAAATTTAGTTTTTATAATAACGTTCATCCAACATCACATTTTGTATATAATATCTTTAATTTTTTTGGAAAATAAAATTTTAGCAAGTATTAAGTTGACATTTTTATTTTATCGTCTAAATATTACATTATTATATCACATATTATGGAGAAATCAATAATTTTTCAAGCAAAAAAAAATATTTATAATTGTATCAAATCTCATCTCACATCGTAAACCCTTTACATAAACAAGAGGGTTACTAAAAAATTTATTTTTCTACAGCACCAAACAATATAAATCTATAAGTTCTCTTTTTTGCAAAATCGGTCCCTCATGATGGCAATAATTAACCGATGACCACTGTTGAAACAGAAGTATCACAATTATTAAAATAAACACACTTTTATCATCATAATTAGGTTGATATCGCTTTGTCTCTTGTAATCATACATTCGTATCTTGTCACATGAAAACTTTTTGGACCTAAAACCTCAATACCACATATTTCGTTTCATCATAAATAATAATAAAGCATGAACTAAAACCCTAAATTTACCACCAACCATATGCTTTTCAAAGGAAAATTGTAATTTTAGTTTTATAATTTATGAGTGATAGTTTTAATTATGTAAGAATTGATTTTTATAATTTTAAAATTTTGATAAGTTTAAGTCTTTTTTTTTTTTACCAATTTAATCAAAAAATTGCATGTAATTTCTCCATGACTTAATTAAATTGACAATTTATCGTGTAGGATAAAAAATGTCATCCCTAAGTTATTGCATTTTTCCGTATTTTAACCTTAGTAAAATT
The DNA here is from genome assembly GCF_000512975.1 of Sesamum indicum. Lineage (NCBI taxonomy): Eukaryota > Viridiplantae > Streptophyta > Magnoliopsida > Lamiales > Pedaliaceae > Sesamum > Sesamum indicum. The sequence continues at coordinate 2,997,926 of NC_026145.1, forward strand.
AAATGGTATAGACTGGTTTGATTTTTAATTAGCCTCGCCTACATAAATAATGACCGACAGTCGTGCTTTTTACTATTAACGATAATAACTAACCACAATAATAATTCATATTTTTTCTAATACAAAACAGAACTGTTTGATGAAAATAATTACATTAAACTTAAATGAAAATCGAATAATTAAGGTTTTTTTACACGTATAATTAATTATTCACCACTAAATGTTTATTTATGATAGAAAAGTGTGGTTGGTAGCAGAAAAATGTAGAAAAAGAGAGTGTTTAGAATGATAGTAGATTGAATAATTATGTTGATAAAAGGGATTTATGCTCTAAAAGTAAGCAAAAGCAAATCTTGATTAATCAACCTACCCAACACCCAAACAAGGTATTTGGTTTGCTTTACAGAAGAGGACAAGTAGGGAATTAAAAGAATTGTTTTCTCTCGAGCCCGTGTGGTAACTACGTGTAATTATGAGGGGTTAATTAAGAAAAATAATTAATTATGACCAATGAGACGTGAGATTAGTGAAGAGGTCGGAGGCAATAATGATGTGATTAGTTGTTTGTGAAAGCTACGTTGTAACTTAAAAAAGGAGTGTTTGTTGTGAGTTGAGGAACTCTGATGCTTTTATACAATTTTTGGAAAAATCAAAGAATAATTTGCAATAACGTTATTAGTGAAGTTGAAATCTTTCTCTTTCTGACACATGAATATTAACTTAATCCTGACTTTTAATTAGTGCGAGTAACAGTCTTTGATTTTATAAATGCGTGTGTGTGATTTTTGCAAGCATGAGAGAGGGAGGAGTCGGAGGTGTCTACAGAATTCACATTGTGTTATCAGTGTAGGTTTTGGGAGATTCGAATTGTCTTTACGAATTTCACTTACCATATTTTCTTTCTATTGACAATTGCGACAACCAATACACACACACATATTTATATATATATATATATATATATATATATATATTTCCTTTTTTTTGGCGGGGGTGTGGGGTGAGGGATTGGGATGGGGGATTTCAATGTATGTGATGTTGACCTGCATCCGATATTAGTTGCAAATTAAGAATTTGAGTGACTTATGAGCCTTGAGCTTCTTTCCTAAATAGACATTTTTTTTCAAGGACAAACTTTAGGCTCTAGCTAAAACGGATAATATCTCACACAATAATACATCTAAAGTATAACAGGCTATATTAGTATGTCATTGAGTTTAGAGAACACGATTACGATATGAGTCTTGCACTAATGTTATGATTTAGATTGTAGGGTATAAATTAACCTAGAATTAAAAATTCATAACACGTAGTTATTATATTATATAAATAGCATGACCGTCCTGCTGTTGATAATTATGTATATTTTACATTTTTTAATAACATATGATAGTAATATTTTATCATTTCTAATATTGTCCTTTAATGTGAATCACCATGTTTAGCTAGAGATCTTGTTAGCCTGTAGAAGTTGTGATTTTGTATGGAGAATTGGTTCCTCCTTTTCTTTTCTTTTTTTCTTTTTAATTTGGTATGGAGAATTGGTTCTTACTATTGGTAAAATATTGTAATCAACTTTTCTTAAAGAGGTTTACTACTCATCTACATTGATCCATAGAATTTGTGAAAATATCACAACTTTTCAGCATCTATGATCTCACAAAGTTCAAATCATGATTAGGCCCATTTCTCTAATTTCGAGGGATGTTTAGAACTTCAGACATATTTGCAATGACTTGAAAAGCCAATTGTCACCTGTCCCCAATACAAATTACATTGAAAAATTGGTTGGAATTTCCAACATAGATGACCATCACAAAATTTAGACGATTTTAAGTTTGCAACATGTTTTTCAATAGATTGCAATAAACACCACCTACCAAAATCCACAAAATTTACAATGAATCTTGTGTCTGAATTCCCATTGCTAAGTTTTCATCACCATTGTTCGACGAATGTTGGAACAAAATTGTCGCCCCCGATGTACCTTTATGTTTTGTTATTTGTTATGAAATTTAGGAAGTTATCGTATCTGAATATTACATATTAATTTCAAAATGTGAACATGAAATTTCTATCTATGCGACAGTAGATACACCAACTGGAGCAGGCTTCTCACCTCATATAAAGGTGTTATTTACCTCATTGATGGGGGTTACTTGCTAAAAAGACAAAAAAAAACCCCATCATTAAGGGTAAAATGGACATTGCAGCAGGATCCGAGTGTAAGGTTGTGGGTCGGGTCGTCGGGACCTGCCCCGCACTTTCACCCGTGGTCCAACCCAATAAACCAGGAAGAATTATGCACTGTTTGATTAGAGCTGCGAGACTCCCAAATTGCGATACGTGGCTTGATCTACAGCGACAAATTGGACCCTATAAATACTCAGATACAAGTCACTTAAGTTAACTAGCATTAATTACTTTTGACCGTTCACCTTCTAATCCCATATTCTATCTTGACCCGTACTAATTTGAGTGTCGGAGGGTCTTAGTCGGGGACGAATGCGACGAGCCTAACATACGTGTTTCAATTCTCAGGACCCATCACCGATTTGAGGAGACTACATGGCCCTGTTCTAATTAGTGGGATTAATAGTCTTTGATTTTACACGCACGCGTGTGTGTGATTTTTGCAAGCACGAGAGAGGGAGGAGCAGGAGGCGTCTGCAGAATTCACATTATGTTACTAGTGTAGGTTTTGGGAGATTCAAATTGTCCTTACGAATTTCACTTACCATATTTTCTTTCTATTGACAATTCCGACAATCTATATATATATATATATATGTATCCTTCTTTTTGGTGGGGTTGTGGGGCGAGGGGTGGGGATAGGGAATTTCATTGTATGTGACGTTGACCTGCATCCGATATTAGTTGCAAATGAAGAATTTGAATGACTTATGAGCCTTTGGGCTTTTTTTCCTAAATAGACTTTTTTCCAAGAACAAACCTTAGGCTCCGACTAAAAAGGATAATATGTCGCACAATAATAAATCTAAAGTATCACAGGATACATTAGTATGTTATGGAGTTTAGAGAACACGATTACAATGAGTCTTGCACTAAGGTTATGATTTGAACTGTAGGGTATAAATTAACCTAGAGTTAAAAATTCATAACACGTGGTTATTATATTATATAAATAGCATGATCATCCTGCTGTTGATAATGATGTCTATTTTACATTTTTAATAACATATGATAGTAAAATTTAAAAATTATAATATTTTACCATTTATAATATTGTCCTTTAATGTGAACCACCATGTTATAGCTAGAGCAATCTTGTCAGCTTGTAGAAGTTGTGATTTTGTATGGAGAATTGGTTCCTCCTTTTCTTTTCTTTTCTTTTCTTTTTTAGTTTGGTATGGACAATTGGTTCTTATTATTGGTAAAATGTTGTAATCAACTTTCCTTAAAGGGGTTTATTGCTCATCTCCCTTGATCCATAGAATTGGTAAAAAGATCACAACTTTTCAGTGTCTACGATGTCACAAAGTTCAGATCATGACTAGGCCCATTTCTCTAATTTTGAGGGATGCTTAGAACTACAGACATATTTGCAATGACTTGCAAAGTCAATCATCACCTGTCCCAAAATAGAATAATTGCATTGAAAAATTGGTTGGAACTTCCGACAACAGATGACCATCACAAAATTTAGACAATTTTAGTTTTGCAACTGTTTTCCGATAGATTGCAATAGACACCATCTACCAAAATCCCACCAAATTTACAATGGATATTGTGACTGAATTCCCAATGCTAAGTTTTCATCACCATTGTTCAACGGATGTTGGAATACAATTGTCGCCCACGAAGTACCTTTATGTTTTGTTATTAGTCATGAAATTTATGAAGTTATCGTATCGGAATATTATTGTTGGAATCAGACGAGGGGTGTAATGAATCCATGGTGGAAGAAGATTCATAAAACTGACAATTCATTTAATCCAGAAGACAGATTACAGAGCATTAGGCAAATTCAGAATTATATACATATATGGAAAGGGAGTTAAAGAAAATAAACTAACCTAACTAACCAAGAAATCAAGAAACAGCTAACAACTAAGAGAAAGCGTGTTTTGACAAAAAACATTTCTGTAAGTGACAGTAGCAACAACAATTAAAAGAAGACTCAGCTACTATTTATCTTCTTCCTCATCTGCAAACTTATGCTCTTGCTCTGTACTATGTTGTTGCTCAGCTACTGTTAAGTCCCTTTCTGAGCAATGTCAATAATTTTTTCTTAAAAGGTGTGGCATTTGTTGCAAAATAAAGACAGTCAAAGATCCTAAGGTGATCATATTTAGGAGGTTTCTTATACAAGATTTCATAGGGTGAGTTTCATTTTAATATTTGAGTTGGCATTGTATTTATCAAATAAGCTATTGTAGCAAGGCTTCTACCCAAAATCTTGAGGGTAGTTTAGCATAGAACATAAGTGATCTTGCAACTTGTAAGAAATGTTGATGTTTTCTTTAACAACACCATTTTGTTAGGGACTATAAACACAAGTTCTTTGGTGAACGATGCCTTTATTTTAAAAGAAATCTTGACATTCCTCATTAGTAAATTCAGTTTCATTGTCAGTCCTTATTATTTTGATCCTTTTATCAAATTGTGTTTCCACCATTTTGTAGAAATATTCTAACTTTTGTTGTGCTTGTGACTTGTGGAGTATCATGTAAATCCAAGTTGCCCTACTGTGATCATTAACTATAGTGAGCATGTAGCTACAATGTGTGATAGAATACTCTCTGTATAGCCCCCATACATCAATGTGAATGAGATCAAAAATTGCATTAGATTGAGATTCGCTATGATAAAATGACAACCTATGTTGCTTGGTAAGAGGACAGGTTTGACAGTCTTTAATATACAGTATCTTGTTTCCAGAAAAAAGGCAAATGAGTTATTACATCTTTATTGGCATGGCCTAATCTATTGTGCCACAAGTTGTCACTATCTATTGGTTGTGATTGACCATTTTGTTCACTGTGACAAGTCATATAGTTCTGTAAAGGATTCATATGTTCTATTTCTTCTTTAGCTCTATAGAAATCTTCTTGCTCAAGAAGATAGAGCTTCCTCTTTTGTTCACCTACTACAATGATTCTTTTAGTCACAAGGTCCTACACAAAACATCTATAATTTAGAACGGTAACACTCAATTTTCCTGATGCACATAGCCTACTAACTGATAAAAGGTTATATTTAAAAATAGGAACATAAAACACATTCTGAAGGGTAATAGACTGAGATATGTTAACACTTCCTGTTTATTTGACTTCACACGAATAACCATTGGGTAATCTGATATAGCTTCTGTTTTTCATGAATTGAAAATCTTTAAAAAATCTTGGGATTCATGCACATGTGGGCTGAAGCATCACTATCAATAATCCAAGAAGTATTATAAAGGGACACACTATTATTAAGGGAAAGTGAGGTACTTGCAAAGTCTTCGCATTGCACAAAGTTGACTATCTGCCATTCTTCTTTCTTTGCTCCACTAATTCTTTGTACCAATATGGGAAACCCCTTAATTCGAAGCAGTTTTCTTTTGTATGCCCAGATTTCTTACAATGTTGATAGAACATTTTGCTCTTCTCAAGGAAGGATTCCTTCTTATTTATGAACCTACCTGCAAATTGCTTCTTTGTATCTTGAAATTGTGTTGTCATGGCTTTTTCTCTGTCAAAGTCAAGAATCCCCGAATGCACCTCCCTCTATTTTACAACGGTCAAAATCATTGAATATCCCTTACCAATTGATGGCAGATGAACCATTAAAAGGATTTGATTGTGTACGTGGTCATAGGCATCGCTTAACCCCATAAGAAATTGTATTAACTGGGTAGATGTTGTTTGTTCAGCCATCTTCTTTCTAGCACCACAAGAACAAGAAGGTAGGGGGTCAAGAGTGGCAAGCTCATCCTAAAGTTTCTTTACTTTTTTGTAATACACTGCTACCGATTTATTTCCTTGTGTAAGAGAGGCTATCTCCCTCTATATTTGGTAAAGTAATGGACCGTTGCTTTCACCAAATCTTGACTCGAGTTCAAGCCATAATTCTCTCGCATATACTGTATATAAGAAGGGTTCTGCAATGTCCTTTGACAGGGAATTTAAAATCCAAGAAACCACCATGTAATCCATTCTTTGCCATGCTTCAATTTCATTTTTATCATGGATAGGTTTTTGGCAACTGCCATCGATGAAGCCTAATTTCTGTTTAGCTCCAAGTGCAAATTTAATAGACCTCACCCAAGAAAAGTAATTATCACTGTCTAAGGGAACAGATACAAGAGTCATTTCAAGGTGATCTCCACCCTACAGCTCCATGATTTCTGACATTTGTGTTAGAAGTTCTTCAGTCTTTCCTCCTTCAACTGCTTTCTTGTCATCCATGGAGTTGTATAATAGAGTTTAAATGATGATGTATAGTGAGAAAAAAAGATTAATGCAGGCTGTATGATCTTACTGCTATGGTACCATATTGGAAACAGACACAGGGAAGTAATGAATCCATAGTGGAAGAAGATTCATAAAACTGACAATTCATTTAATCAAGAAGAAAGATTACAGAGCATTAGGCAGAATTCAGAATTATAATTATTTCTGAAAAAGGGAAGTTAAAGAAAATAAACTAACATAACTAACCAAGAAATCAAGAAACAGCTAATGGCTAAGAGAAAACGTGTTTTGACAAAAAAACGTTTCTATAAGTGATAGTAGCAACAACAAATAAAAGAAGTCTCAGCTACTATTTAATCTTCTTCCTCATCTGCAAGCTTCTGCTCTTGCTCTGTAGTAAGCTGTTGCTCAGCTACTGTTAACTCCCTTTCTGAGCAATGTCAATAATTATCGAATTAGTTTTCAAAATGTGGACATGAAATTTCTATCTATACGACAATAGATACACCAAATGGAGCGGGTTTCTCACCCCATATAGAGTTGTTAGATATTACCTCACGTAATAGGAACATGGGAGTTTTACGCTGCAAAATAGAGAAGAACTGTTCAATCTTAGGCACTCCTCGATATGTAACATAATTGAGCGTATATTTCAGTTTTTGAAAATTCGTTGGGTTGTGTTGAGGAGTCCATCCTACTACCCATTAACATGCAAAATAGTATTATTATGAAATGTCTCTTGCACAACTTCATCTGTAAAGAGATGTTGAAAGACCCCATCAAAGGTCAATGTGATGAGTTTGATGAAGCAACGCACGATGGCGGTGGTGAATACATTGCAATTATGAAACAAACCATGGATGACCTAATTGGGGATATGACCTAGAAAATCGGAAACTAGCCACTATGATGTCCAAAATTTTATACACATTATTTTCTTCTTTATATTGTAATGAATTTCATTACCTAGATTGCATGTGCAGTGGTTGTGACAGTGGTTATTTATATGTCCATTCCATATTGATTGTTCATATTGGATTAACTATATATGTTACTTATCTATATGATGGTAAATTCGTGATTTTAATGAGTACATGCAATTTCTTGACAACTATATTAATTAACGCCTCAATGTTGACTAATATACTCTCATCAATCTTTGTACTTTTACTTTCTCCTATAACTATTTTATAGTTGATCAAGATGGACAATGAAAGTTATTCCTTTCATCTTAGGAGGAAGGATACTTTAAAAGAGTGTTGTCCAAGCCAAGGAGGAGGTGCTAGTTAATGCTCTGAAATATATCATATCATGTGGGTGGAAATGTGATAATGGATCCAGAACTGGATTTCTTTGTCAGTTGGAGCAATATATGGTGAGACACATTCCTAACTGTGATCTTAAAGCAAAACCACACACATTCACTCCAAGATCCATGTTTTGAAGAAGCAATGTGTGACTCTCGCTGGCATGAGAGATGTAGTTGTTTTACCTGGAATGACGATAAAAACATGATTATCGTAGAAGACAAAATCTAGGAAGAATATGTGAAGGTACTTATTTCCTACGATAACCGATTAATATTTTGTTTACGTGAGAAATAGTTAGCCTTCATGTAAAGAAGATGTTGAGTTATAAAAACTTATTAATGTTGTAAATTGGTATTTAAAAATTAGATGCAAATGTCAAGTGTATGCGCTTTAAGGGAACCAGCAGCTGCCAAAATGGTATTCAATGATACTCCGACCACCAAAGATCTCTTCTTCACATCTTACACTGATTTGCCACCAAAAGATAATTTGTTGGGGATGAAAATGATCTTAACTTTACGTTTCAGGTTGATGCCACGCCAACCGTGAATAAGTCCAGTGTAATGAAGAAAACACCTACTGCGAACAGAAAATAAAAGACACAAAAAAGACCAAAAGACCATCCATGTTTGGTTGATGTTCTCCACAATTTTTGCAATGTAAATAAAGAAAGACTTGGAACTATTGCATCAAAGATTGGATATGAATATTAGAAGGAGACTAATAAACGCATACGAGTATTCAATGCACTAAGGGATATTCCAGGACTTGACAACCTTCAACGTTTTAGCTAAAGAATTTGTGCTTAATATTAAACTGATGGATCTTTTCGTTAGTCTGGAGGCAGATTCTCAAGCAGAAATGGTGTAGATGATGATAAGTAGTGGGCTCTAAACTGAGGTAATGATAGTAACTTATTTTTGCTATAAGTATGTGTGGAGAGGAAGTTAGACAAATACATCTGTAGTATACTAGTATATTTCGATCAACAACTAGACACATTAGTCAGTTTTTCTGGTATAAATTCATATGTTGGAAGTGATATACAATATAAATTTTTTGTATGTATTAGTCCCTTGCTCAAAAGGTACTACCGAGAGGTAGTTATGTTATTCCACATGGTTCTAATGTGTAGTTGGATGTAAAAAAAATGAGTAAACTAATATCATGTTTAAATCAAATATGTTACTTCAAAATTTGTTTTAGGTTCTGGGATTATTAGGATCTTAATCTATGTTAATATTTATTGGCTTATTTACTTTATATAATAAAAATACAATCTTTTAAATTATATAATAAAATTATAACATGTCTTGGACCTTGAGAAAAAATTATAGATAGCATCCACGACTTAATTTGTTTTTTGAATATTATATATATTATTACTGTTATATGTTAAAATTATTTGAATATAAATTCAAATACTTTTCTAATTACAATCAACATTAAAATTTATTAAATAAAAAACTAACAATTAATTGTTATAAATATTACAATAAATACAAATATTAAAAATATCCATCCACGCCGATGTCTTCTTATTTCCTCATCCATATTTTTTGTGGTGTTAGCATTGAAAAGTGAAAATTTGTCCCACATTTAATCCCAAATATAAGGTACAAGTAAGCAATTGGTGAAGTGAGATAATATTATCTCATTCTTCATTTTATCTATACTTTCCCACTTTTATTAGAATTTGGACGAAAAATATTGATATAAGCAAAAGAAATACATAAATTTTTAATTTTGTTCATCATCTATGTTAGCTTTGGTTCTGGAGGCTTGAATGCAGCTGTTGAAGAAGAGGTTGCAGAATATTGAAGATGAAGAAGACAGTGAACAGTAGCTGCTTATTTTTCATTTGTTGTTCTTTCACTTATAAAAGCGTGTTTTTACAAACACGCTTTTACCTATCCCTTAGTTTATCTTTCATTTTCTTGTTCAGTTAGCTTGAGTTGTTTAGTCTATTAGTTAGTCTCCTTCAAGTGTTTTGTGTATATATATGCACTTGTCTCAGCTTTGTATTATTCAACTTGAATTTTTCTTGATTAGCAATAAAAAGTTTCCATGGATTTCTCTCATCTTTTCACGATGTAGACACTGCTTCTCTGCGCCTGACTTTAACATGGTATCAGAGCAGTAAAAGATCACACAATACATACCCTTTTCCCTTTCAATTCCATACCTGCTGCTTCCTTGTTAATCTCACAATGCCATGGCTGACAAGAAGACAGCTGAAGCAGGAAGAACAGAAGATTCAAAAACACAACAACTAATAGAAATTGTGAAGCTTGGGGGTGGAGATCATCCAGGGATGAGTTTAGTGTTCGTTCCTTTGGACGGCAACAATTACTTCTTTTGGGTAAAGTCCATTAAGTTTGCACTTGGAGCCAAACAAAAGGTAGGCTTTATTGACGGTACTTGTCAAAAACCCACTCATGATAAAACTGAAATTGAACAATGGCAAAGAACCGATTGTATGGTGGTTTCTTGGATCCTAAATTCAATATCAAAAGATATTGCAGAGGCATTCTTGTATACAACATCTGCAATGGATTTATGGCTTGAACTGGAGTCCAGATTTGGTGAGAGCAATGGACCTTTGCTCTACCAAATCCAGAGAGAAATAGCCTCCATTACACAGGGTAATAAGTCAGTCGTTGTCTACTACACCAAGTTAAAGAAATTATGGGCATATTGCTTGATTCTGCAAATATAAAAAACGTGAGCATGCTCCGCAAGCTAACGTGATAGAGGAGCCACTTGTGGCGATGATAACAAACATACACATAGTTGAAAGTGTTGACGAGTGGTGGGCGAACTCTGGTGTAAACCGCCATGTTTTTTATGAGAAAAACTGGTTCAAAGTGTATACTAAAAAAGAACACCTTCCAACAACTAATATAACTCTCTCTTATAATTGATGTAGTATATGTGTATATATGCGTCACAAAATAAATAGAATGCATCCCCTTTTATAGGTGCAGAAATCATCCACCGTCTTAATGTGAATTAGTGGACGATTATGTAAAGAAAGTGGTGATAAATGGGTAGTAATGTGAATAAATATGGTGTAGTAGTGAGATGATGGTATTAAAGAAATATTATTACAAATATTATAGCCATAACATCCACTAACCTCAATTTTAAAAGGAGGAATATGAAGAGACATACATTATAATTTGAATATAAAAATGCAATATGTATTAATATATATACTAACACGTGATGCGGTGTGCGACGTGAAGACTGTCATGGTGTAGGGTATTGTTCGCTTTGATTGAAACCTCACGTCATGTGGATGATTTTAAAATATATTGGCAAACTCTTCAAGAAGAGGGGCGAAATTGGATAGTTGCTGGGAGAATTGCGACTGATGAATCGCGATCAGCCGCTGATTCCCTTGCCGTTATCAGTTCACAAATAGCGTAACCACACATCAAAATATGCAATTTTTCTGTTCTCATTTAAAAATTTTCCACTAGTAGCTAGTTAAGGAAAGGAGAATTTATACTTTATAAGGCACACAATTTTTTTGTCTGTGTGCCGTGTAGCGGCATCATCAGCCTACAGGACTTAAGATGTGAAATACATGATGTTGTTCCCACACATGATATTTTGGCTTATATAAGCCCACACATTTTTTTATTTATTTTTTTGTCTACAATAGATGGAGAATACATGGCAATATCATCAGTCACCAAGCAAAGAGCTTGAGACGAAAAGATGACCTCGTCTCCATATATGGACACATGACTGCGATTGTGCCCTGTGGAGCAAATTATTTTCGGTCTTGACCAAAACCATCTCAAATTTGTGCTTGAAAAAACGTCTCATTATGAAAAAGGAAACATAAAAACTTATAAGCCGTCCAAACTCTTAGAGGGTATTTGGCTAAGCTTATAAGCTCTCTTACATCTTATAAGATGTAAGAGAGCTCAAAAAAAAGTGTTTGGCAAATTTTTTTTCAAGAGCTTATAAAATCTCAAAATAAGATGTTTTGATCTTATAAGTTCTTTAAGAAAAGATTAACTTTCCTAACTTTTCTTATAAGATTTTATTAGCTATATAAAATTAATATCTCATAAGACAAAAATATTCCTATTCGTACACTCACACACAGGCACTCTCCTCTCTCTCTCTCTCTCTCTCTTTCTCTCTCTCTCCACACATTCTTTCCCTCTCTAGGATTTAAAAAAAATTACTATTTAATTTTCCTAACATTCGAAAAAGAGAAAATACTCAATTAGTTAATAATAAATTATTGAAATTAAATAAAATAAGATTAAAATTGATATTTTATTTACTGAAAAATATAAATTCAAGGCATTGTAAATTATATGATTAGAAATCATCATTGCATTAACAGAAAACATAAATTATCTATCTATATCAATATTCGACTAGCATGAAATGTACATATATGTTATTTTTATTCAAAAGTTTAGGTAATAATTCGTTGTTTTTTTACTGTAAAAAAATTATCTGTTGAACTTTTATTTGGAACGAGACTAATGTGTGCTATTTATAAAAATATTTTAAAAACTTTTAAAAAATATGTTAAGAAATAACAACTTGTTTGATTCTAATAGTATCATGCTCATTTTAGTCATTTTACCAATAAAAAATCTTATTATGCCGAATACCCTAACATCTTATAAGACGTTTCCGCATCTTATAAACTTTAACAACTCATTTTCTCTAAACAGTTTAAGAGCTTATTTTTAAAATAAAATCCAACATCTTATAAGCTCCTAAAACATTTTATAAGATATAATAACTTATAAAATGTTTTAAAAAGACTTGGCCAACCAAACAACTCGCAATCATATAGGGTATATAATTTTGGATAATGTATGACTCACATATGAATCATATTATATTGCCACTCAACCAAACGAGCCCTAGCTACAAGGATGACGCCCATAAATTATATTAATAGCTGTAACAAAAAAATTAAATATTTTAATATCTATTATACTTATATGAGATTATTCCCATTATTTCTTTAATTATTGATTATTAATGATCACATTGAAATATTAATCGATTCAATGATACGTAATTTTTTAAAATATAATAGTTAAAAAAATCCCTACCGATTTTATAAACGTGCTAGAAAATAAATGGGATAATTATATCGTTATTTCTTGAAATTTAGTATAATTACATACAAATTCTTTATGATTTGAAAAATTACATTTAGTAGTTCTGATGTTTATTTTCGTCTAGATAAATAGATCTTTCGTTAGTTAAATTTCACCAGATTTGATGTTATCAAGAAAATTGAATATAAATTCATATTTATCCCAATTAACTTATTACTGAGTTATTGCAAATCAATTTTTTTTCTAACCAAACTACTTTTATACAATTTTACGAGTTAATCCATGTGAAGGGATGAAAAATATTTCAAATAAATAAATACATAAAATATTTTCTTGTAATAAATCCCAATGACATTGTCCCTCTTTCCTGTCCACAACAAAATAACAATATTTGATAAAATAAGGATAAATTATGTGGACCTCCCTAAATTTTAATATAATTATAAATACCCCTTATTATTTAAGAAATTGATCGATACCTCCCGTCCAATAATTAACACATTCCGTAAGCTTCTATTATAGTTTCATCCATTTTTTTATATTGAATTACTCAAATGCGCTTTTGGACCTAAATTATAATTTTATATTTTCTTTTATAATAATATTTATCCAACATTATACGTTTACATTTTCTTCACGACAACGTCTGTTCAATATCATATTTTTTATATATATTTTTTATTTTTCTTTGAAAGAAGGAAAATACCAACAAGTTGATATTTTAATTATATCATCCAATAATCACATTATTATATAATATATAAAAATATATTAATAATATTTTAAATAATAAGAGAGTATTTATAACTGTATCAAATATAAGGTAAGCTCCAATATTTACCCTAAAAATAACTTGATTTTGAAACAAGTGAGCAGTAATTTCTGGAGGTGAGGTGGGAGATGATAGACAGCTGTCTTGTACATAACAACCAACCCATTAAGCCTAATCACCAATCAAAAATGAGTGCAAAACAAAAATGGACCAATCACAGATGGACACGCAATCTATGTTATCCTGTTATTCTTTAAATTTATATCTAATTGATTCTAATGCGTGAATGTATTGTACTATTAGGTTAGAGGCAGGTAATTTAATTAGAGTAAATTACATCCATCACCTCTGAAGTTTGACGTAATTACAAATATCATCTTACTTTAAAAATTACGAATATTCTTAATTTTAATGTCCGTTTAATAACCAGCTCATTTCGTTAGCATCCATTAGGTTTACATCTAATTTTACGTCAAACTGACCAGAATATTATTTTAAACTATAAATTATAATTATGTATATATTTTATAATTTTTTTAAATATTTTTACAGACTAATAGTCTATATAGATTATTTATTTTATCCATACTCATTTTTTTTTTGAAAAAAAAGATTCAACTAGGCTAAAGTAGTAATGCCAATTTCTCTGTTTAGGGACTACATAATTATTTTTTATATTAGACAAATATTTATAATTTTTTAAATAACGAGACGATATTCATAATTATGCTAAGTCTCGATAACTGGAACTTACCCTAATTAATTAAGTAGGGGTGGATCCTTCCAAAACACAGAAAGATGGATGAAGTGTTCTTAGAGTAGCTCACCAAAATGTCTTTCTTACCTCTACAAAAATGTTTATTAGTAGCATAAAAAGGGAGAAAGATTCTTGACAAAAGATTATTGTTTGTCGTCCTACATTAATCATTACACCTCCCTTTACTTTTCTCCAAAATTATGAGGTGATATTGTTAATGTGTTTGAAATTTTAAATTTTGAAATTAATACTATCAAAAAGCATTATTATTTCCGACATTATAAATAACTATAATTTAAAAATCATGATAATTTAATATTATGACCAACCGCCACATATAATTAATATGAAAATTTAAGTCGTGAGAATCACTGTAATTTTAACTATGGTTGAAATATTTGTTGTAATTTTTAATTGTATGCTAATATTTTAACATTGCCTGTGAAATCAACGACTAATAAAACGGTGTGTATAAAAAAATGTAACATAAAGTTTCAAGAATTGGGTGAAAAGATAATATTAGAGGTAAAATGAAGAAATGGTGTAGAAAAAGAGAAGTAGAGATATGAATTATTTAGTGGGGGTAGGATTAATTTGAAGTAGGTGGGGAGTCAGTGTTAGTAAGGGTGATGAGTTTGACAAACAATGTAACTAATCGCTGCCGACAAGAATTTGTGTCTCTCCACTAAATCAGTAATTAGATGATATAAAGCCAAAGGTGGCATAATACTCTACTCCATTTTTATTCTACTTTTCTACTCTCTGTCTCTCTCTCTCTCCACCTAAAAGTTAAGCCACTAATTGATTTTCCTGCTCTGTTTTCACCTTCCACTGTCTTCCAAGGTGGGTGGGATGAGTACATGATGAAAATCCATCATTCATAACACACACACACACACACATGTATAGATACATATAGAGAGAGAGAGAGAATTCAAGAAAGAGTGGCTTACGGGGAGAGAGAGAGAGAATTCAAGAAAGAGTGGCTTACAGTATGAGTATGGTGAAGGGTTATGATGGTATAGTATCAGGAAAAATATATAATATTTCATTTTGATGGCACAGAAAGTGATTAGCTATCCATTATTGGAAAAGAATGAAGAACACTCTATTTATCACTCATCCCATTGTTTATATGTACTTTAGTAATGCTTTTCAGTTTGCTGTATAAGTATGTGAAACTCCTCAATACATCAGTTTTCAAGAAGAGAGAGAGAGAGAGAGAGAGAGAGAGAGAACTACGGAATAGCAAACTTCATGTTATTGCAAAGGTAGTAAGAAGCGCAAGCCAGCATCTGTCCATTTTTTCCTCTCTTATTACAGTACTCTTGGCTAGATATTGTCTTTACAACATATTAAAATTGCATTATCTGAGTGAATAAACAGAGACAGAAACTCTACATATATAGTATATATTTCATGAACAAAACTTTAAACTTGTCACAATCTTGAGCTCCTGAAACAACGATCGCGCTATCACGAACCATAAATCAATCATCTACATGCATGAAATCAGACTCCAAGAATCATTTAAAGATTAAGAGAAAGAATTTAAAACCGAAAGCTTTACAACACTCTCACGCGCTACAAACACATTGAATAACATATACCCTGATGCATTAATTCAGACTAAAGTGTGACCATTACCGGGTTAAAAACCCGCGAAATCAGTTCATCTTGATATCAAATCACTGTTGGGGCATCTTTTTTCATAGGCTCATGCCGACAACCTTCTTCAACTTGGGGTCCTCAGCAACCTTTTCTACAATGATGGGGAGCATCATCCGACGACTCTGCATGAACATCACAAGCTTTGGAATGTTTAAAGTCGAAGGTACCCCATAATGATTCAAATTAAGGGGGGCGCTTTTTACCCCTCATGTAACAACCAAAAATTTGTGAATAGACGTCCACTTTGTTCGTGGTGGGGCGCCACTATCTCAAAAACACATATAATCCAGGAGATAGGGATGAATCATCAACAGTTACAAGTGCTGCTCCAGCTCTGAAGTTGTTGATTAAGGTAGCAAAAGTTGGTGCTTTAGTCTTTTGATTCAGACAACCCTCTGATGTTTTCGTGGAAACAAACAAAACCAGGAGGTCTCCTCTTCAGCCATCCTCTCATAATTTGATCAACTCCAACCTTTGTCATGGAGGTCTCGCCAGTCTAACAATATTCGACTCAAATGCTTCTGCCATCCGGAGCAAAACATCAGAAGTAGTAATGAAGAGTAGCTGATTAGTTCTACCACTATGATGCCCTTTTTAAGACATATAAGACAAGACAGTAGGATCAAGAACATCTAGCCTTCTAGTGCTGGCTGAGCTATTACAAAATTTCATTTTAAGACATTGAGGTCGGTATTGACAGAAGATTCTGAGCAACAGCAAGTTATGTTTCATCTCAATTGCACTAGATCTTAAGAGCAGCTACGACCACAAAATCGATCATAACAACACTTACAATAGGACAGAAAGGACTTCATCAGAATTATAAGCCAGAATTAGTAGATCAACCTATCATGCTGACTGAGGACATTTTATCATAAAAGCGAATCCATTGCTAACACAAGGTATCAGAGAACATCTTGTTATACTGTATTTCGGAAAATGGGGGAGAATCAATTCATAAATATTTTTTTGTTTCAAAAATTATTTTACAGACATTCAAAATCAACTGTCTGCAAAATTTATAAAACATCATTATTGCTGTAAATGGAGTTGTCAGTATACAGTTAAAGCAACTTTCATCACCATTAAGTTCTGAACTAATGCCTTTGGGTCAGTGGATAGCAGGTTTAAAGTGGAGTACCACAAGGTAAGTAAATGAGCTTAAAAATGGGAACAAAAAGGAAAAGCATTGAAAGAGCAAACAGTGTGGGTGGAGTGATTCCCAAATACTTATAGAACAAGAAAAGGCAATTAATAGCTAAAAGTCATCACTTTTAAAGAAGATAATCATGCTTAAACAGCGCTTAGTTTTAACCAACAGAAACTATTCCAAAAATCTAACTTAGATTAACTAGAGAAAAATAAAGTCTTTTCCTCAATCAATTTCATTGACTCCATAGTTCTAAGGAATAATAATGTCATAACATGCTCTCATTTTCTCCAGCCTCTTTCCATCATCGGCTTTACATTGTAGCTAGTCTCTAACCGCAATGATTCTAACGAATAAATAGCTGCTTATGAGATGAAGCCTACCCACTCTAGCACGAAAACTGCCCCAAATTTTCCTAAGATCAATGGAACAAATATCTGATCATCGAAAGAATACAGGAGACAAAATCGATGAATAGAAAAGAACCTGCAAATCAGAATACAAGAAAAAAAAGGGGAAATCTTACACAGAGGATGTATCAACAAAAACCTCATTGAGCACATCGTCCTCACCATTTGCCAAGGCAAAAAGCTCGGTGTCCTTCTCTTCATCACTGGAAAACTCCCGCTTTTCCATCTTTGAGTGAGCAGAAATGAATATCAATTTCTGAGCCCTGTCCATTCCCACTCTCGAATGCGAATGAGCACTAATCCATCTAAGTAAAGACAAGTTGCATTTGAAGCCACAAGACGTTGCATGAAGGAAAATCAGCCTAACTGCCACCCTTCCTAATGACTTAAACTCAGTTAGATAAGTCTCCCACACAAGCCTGCTGCTTTGCGGGTTGGCAATCTTCATTTTCCCTGTATTAGGATCCCTTTGCTTCAATTGTACAGCTTGAGCATAAACCGGATCCAACCCTTCTGTTCTCCACTTCATAAGCTCCATAAGTGCAATGTGAGCCTCGTCCCTCGATACGAGCCGAGTTATGAGCTTGTCCACATCTTTCTCTTGTTCAGGTGTCAAGCATTTGAAGGGTGGTAAGTATTTCCCACTAGTGTCCCTAATTAGATAAAGTGGATCGAGTATGAAGGCAGCAGCCCAAGCCGGGTGATAATTCTTCTTGAACCTTTTCTCGATCACCTTCTCTACAGGTCCTTCGACAATGTGAAACTTAGAGCACCAGTCTTTAACTTTTACTCTGAGCTCTTCCCAAAGAGGGAGGCATTGTCCGATCCGGGGCTTCTCCATCTCAATCTCTTGAGCCATTGACTTGATCAATTTAAACAGAGAATGCACGGCTTCTAATTCATTCCAAAAATGCGGGTTCCTCATCATTTCTTCAATTTCTCTAGCCATTGGCTCCTCCATTGATACCAACTTATATGATTCATCTAACAGTACCAAATGCAGAGCCCGGGCTGAGCCAAGTATGTCCTCTACCATTGTGTACACAGGCCCAAAATCTGAAGTTTCATAATCTCGTAAGGGAACTCTCAACAAATCAGCGTGCCCGTATTCCTGCAGTTGATACTTATGAAAACTATGTCGAATTTGAGACTTGTTATTGACAAAAGTTGCCAGTTTTAAGCAATTTTCAGTCACGCTCTTGAACAACGGAAGCTGCTTTCCGAAGTCCTTAATTAGACTGCTGAAACCTTGATACTGGCAACAGAGATTAACCATCCAATGATGTTGGTTCTCTAAATTCCTCAATGCCTTGCCCTTAAACTTGTCTGAAACTATACCTACACATTGCTGCACCGTGCTCCCACAAATCTCAGTAATGGTATCCCACAAAATCTCCTCGGCGTATTTCGACGGGACATAACCACTAGTAAAAACAGCCCTCCTGAACACACTAGTCCCATTGGGAAGATTCACAGCCAAATGCACAAAATTCTCTTCCCCTACATGGCCATAATCCTTTGACTTCCAACCATCGGATGCAATCTGAAAGAACATGGCGTCACGAATTTTGGCCTCGCACTCGGCTTTGGCCTCCTCGTATTTAGCATCTAATCTAGACCCGGCAAACTCTCTTCTCGAAATTGCAGGTAATCCGACCTGATTGAGAAATGCCTTGAACTTTGGGTGCTCAAGACTTGAAAATGAAACCGACCCACAACACTCATAAACCCAATCAGCAAGAAAATCAAGTGCAGAATCAACCTGAGCTTTGCTTAATGTTGGTCCAGGCGATGCTTTGGGGCTTTTCAGTCGCTTTACACTATCTTCCAGCATTGCTAAAGGTCCCAAATCCTCTTTCCCACCAGACAAAACCAACTGCTGTTGCTGCTGGTGACCGTACAAACCGCCGCCGGCGGCCGGACTCGCACTACTAGAAGCAATAACCACACTTGTACTAGCGATTGAAACGGCAGGTGGGTAAGCTAAATCCACCGTGAATCTCGAAGGGTCGACAATAGCCAATGGTGGAACAATTTGGTGCGCTGAAAATGTCGTTCCAGTGCCACCGGAATTCCCACTCCCACCACCAACGCTACTACCAGCGCCGCGACTAGATGCACCACGCTTACGTTGGTTGTGGGGCGGCTGCGAAGAAGGAGAAACACTAGCAGTATGTGGCACTGAAGCAACCGAAACTGAATAAGACGAAGGCACCGAAGAAATGGGCTTGGGCGCGGACGCGAAATTCGGGCATGTGCCTCGCTTGAGATGCTCGGAGGCGGTCCTCGACGGATTCGAGGCGGAGAAAACGGCGTCGCACAAAGAGCACCTAAGCTTTACAGCCTTGGGCAAGCCGGTGTCGGGATTGTTCACGAGAATCGGCTCGAGGTGCGCCCAGTACCAGGCCCCTTTGCCCTTAATCGCCTTCGTCCGTACCATTACCAAGCCTTCGTACCTCTTGTGCACCGCCTTGGCCGCCAACTCGTCGGACGAGACGGAGGTGGACTCCACCGCAGCGGCGGTGGCGGCATTTGGTGCAGCCATTTTATGATAAAAGAAACTATACGTTGGACCACTGTGCAACAAATAAATGCGGTGCTCCTCTTCCTCGGTTAGTGTGATTTTATGTGGGAGGAATTTAGATAATCCGATGGTTCTCGGGGTGTAATCAAGAAGACTCTAACGTGGGTCATGAGCGCATTTTCAGCGGAGCGCGGCGTAAGAACCCGGGCGTCCATGGCCGAAGCCGGCGGCCAATCCTTCGGGCGGTGGCGCCGCCGTGGGTCGATTTGAAACGGGCGGTACAGCGGAAATTCGGCAGGGGTTTGGAGCTTTGGATTGTTATAGCAGCTGAGAGAGAGGAGAGAGCTGAGAAGGAGAGCGATGGAGTTAGTGTAGAGAGAGATAGAGAGAGAGAGGAGAGAGAGGAATATGGTGTAGTTGAGTTTGGCTGATTCCAACAGAACAGCCATTACAAACACGCGCCTGTCTACTGTTCATGAATAGAAGGTTCCAAGACCTCCTCCAATTTTTCAAACTCATTTTCTTTTTATTTTCTCAATTATTATTTCCAAATAAATAAGAAAATTTTAATAATCCAATTTGTAGAATTGATATAATCTTTCTTAATTACTTTAATTTTATCCATTCTTTTTATTAAGAGGGTATTGGGCTAAATTTATTAAAAAAAATTATACGCTCGTACATCTTATAAAATATTTTTTAAAATTTATAATATATTATATCATATTTTAAAAATAAATTTATATTTTTTTTCAGAGAACATAAGATTATGAAGTTTATGAAATTATAATAATGACAATCGTAATTAATTCAAAAGATTTTTTTAAAATTTTAAAAAGAAATTAGCAACTTCTTACCTTCTTTAGGGATAATTACATTTTCCTTTACTAAAATTTGATCTAATTACATATAAACTACTTATGATTTGAAAAATTATATTTGGCGCCCTTGATGTTTGATTTCGTCTAATAAATATAGACCTCCGTTAGTAAAAAATTTACTGAATTTGAGGTTATTATAAAAAAAAAAATTGAATGAAAATTGATATTTAGCTTCGACTAACTTATTGCAAATCAAATAATTTTTTCGGCTAAACCATCCTTATAATGGTGAAGATATACCTCCTCATATGCATTGACGGATAAAGACGTATTAGGGTAATTTGGTCTTAAAAAGATTTATATAACTTGCAATAAGTCAATAGAGGTAATTATAGATTTTTTTAATTTTTTTTCTTAATATCGACAAATTCAGTAAATTTTGACTAACGAAGGGACTTATTTATTAGACGAAAGCAAACGTCAGGAATACTAAATATAATTCTCCAAACCACAGGGGGTCTACGTGTAATTGCACTTAACTTTAGGAAAGAGGAGTGTTATTATCCCTTTTTTTTTAAAACGGCTTATAAGCTTTTAACATTTTATTTTTATAACTTATAAATATCTTCTAAGTGCTAGAACCCCAAACTATTTATCATATTAATAAAATATGTATTTACTAAAATACCCTTAAATATATTTTTCTTTCGTCAAGAATAACCATCTCTATATGTTCATTCACATTTACAATTAAAATATTTTATTTATTTAATATTTTATTTTCATTCAATAAAATAAGTACGATAAATATATATTTATATATATATATAAATTATGCACATGTATCGAATGTGTTCCGAGAGCTGGGTGAAAGGGAAGGATGCAATTATTAATGAAATAATGTAAAAATTCTATGTTAGCAGCCGAAGTTTACTAGGTGACGTCCACATCTGCCCTCCCTCTTCCCAATCACTAAATTGCCCTTCTGGGAAATATCTAGCTGTTAATCACCAAAGAGAAAATAATAATGCTACTATAAATATATGTATAATAATAATTATAATAATATAAATCAAATATATTTTGTGATTCGAATTATGACTTATTTTACACTTTGTTATTTAAACTTTTTTTTGTGTCAACATACCATCTCAATTTTACAAATTTTGCATTTTGTCATTTATAATCGTTTTTCAACCAAGTTTTTACCGAATAAACATCACATGCAGTGCACATATAATTTTTAAAGGTTATGTAATGTGATATTTTTTGCATATGCATAAAATGTGATGGTTTTCTGGAAAAAAAATCAATAAAAAGACGGCCATATATGACAAAGTGCAAATTTTAATAAAATTGAGATGATAAGTTAGCACAAAAACTTTTTCAATGGAAAAACGCATAAACATGAATAGTTCGAATAACAAAATATAATTTACCTTAATAATAATAATCATCGAAGATTCGTACAATTCGATTATTTATTTTCTACATTTCATTTGCCTAATGCTATTAGTTTTTTTCTCTATCGGATACAATTATATTATAAATTTTAATTATCATATCAAATATTTATGAATAACTTAAAATTATTATTAAAGTAGATCAATATTCACATATTAATTGATAGTAAATCAACACTCACATATTTACAGGACTCAAGCCCACGACATCTTAGTTATAAACTCTCAATTTTGCCAACTGCGTAAAATATATTATAGACGAATAATTATTTCTATGTAATTTCGTTTAGATCCAACAACATAAGAAAAAAATGATTACATAAAATGCTAAAGGATAAATTACGACGAGCTCACCTGAGGTTCGTCGTAATTACAAGTGCATTCTTATTATTTGAAAACTTACAAATACCCTCTGGATTTAATGACCATCTAATAAATACCCCCTATAATGGGCTTTCATGAAGGGATATTTGTTAGACGACCGTCTACAATTTTAAAAAAAATGAGAGAGTAATTATAATTATGATAAATCTCAAAGCATGAAATCTTAGTCATAGAATCTCAGTTTTGCCAACTGACTAAAATTTATTGCAGATGAATAATTTGCTGCGTAATTTCATTTAGGATTCAACAGCATAAAAAAGAAGTCATTACATAAAATGTCGAATGGTAATTTAGAATAGGCTCTCCTAAGGTTCATCATCAGTATAAGTACCTCCTGCCATTTGAAAAATTACAAATACTCCATGAAACTAATGACCATATAACAAATACATTCTTGCAATGAATTGTCATGAGAGGGTATTTTTTAAACGACAGTCAACCGTTAATACCAAGGGGGCATTTGTAATTTTTAAAATAACGAGAAAAAATAATTACAATTATGACGAATCTCAATAAAATTTATCGTAATTTATTCGATACTAAAAAATACTTGGATTCGTATCCACGCTTAAGTAGATCGATACGGAAGAATATCGCGACATTTAATCAAACTTATTATGAGTATTATATACATGTGTGTGTGTTTTTAAAATACAACTAATTATGAATTGAGTTTCATTTAAAACACTAATGATGAAGTATATTAATAGTTAAACTTTCATTAGTTAACCTAATGATCAAGTATATTAATACTTTCACTTTAATTAATTAACCTAATCATGACATATACTAATTTTTAATAAATTTACTTTGATATAATTCTGAACTTGAATTCTCATAATTGCAGATTTTTGCGGCTCGAAATTGTGTTACTTGAGTTAATTTCTTGTATATATTAAAATTTTGGAGCATCAAGATATATATACATATATATATATATATATTCAAAAAAATGATATTATAAAATATTGTAAAATACAAATTTTAGTAGTAATTTATTAGTTTTTTATGAAGGTGATTTTTATAAACGGTTTCGTCAAATTAAGAGGGCGTTCGTGTAAACTTACAAGTTTTTCGGAATATTTTATAAGATATTTAAAATTTTATATTAGAAAAAATTATAGCTCTTAATCATGGTTAATTATTATGGTTAAAAGTAAAAAAAATTGAGTTGGATGCTAATTGATTATGTCTGCATAACGATTATTAGACGTTGTTTTTGCAAGAAATGTCAAAATATTTATTACAATTAAATAATGTGGCATATATATTGACCATAGGCGAACATATACTGAATGTTATATTAACCGTGGTTAAAACTTAAGTTTTCGTATTTATTTTTTTGACCGTTGTGAATAATATTGATTTATTATAATTTGTAAGCTGCGGTGATTTATATTATAGGAAATAATTAATTTTTTTGTAGTATTATAAAATATTGAAAAATGCTTAGTATTTCATTTAAAAGTGGGTTTAATTTATAGAACTAAAAATAAGACGTCAGCGACTTATAAACTCCTTTAAAAAGAAGTAACAAGTTTTTTATTGATAAGTTTCATATTATTTTATTCAAATAGTTCAAAAACTTATATTTAAAATAAAATTTAATATCTTATAAAATCTTATTATTTGAATGTATAAAATATTTTAAATAAATTCAACCAAATACGCTCGTGAATGTAAATTTCAGGGTAAAAGAACTCTACAATCACATTTAGATGAAAATACAATAAAATACATTGCTTGCATGTGTATATCATGCTCTTATAATTAATTTACCCAATTTGATCATTTTCTGGGAACATTCCAATGGTTGAAAATTGAATATTTTTATAATTGATGTACTGGATTCAAAATTTTTTAGGTGTCTATACGAGTAGGTGCGTAAAAAAATATATATGTGACTTTCAAATTTAAAAAAAAAAAGAAAATTATTTACGAATTTTGCAATTTTTGAATATCCTTTTTTTTATTTAAAAGTTATTCAGTATACTAATTGACCCAATTCGCTCGTCTCCTGAAAACATTGCAATAATTTAAATCCAATATTTTTATAGTTGATGAGTTGGATTCAGAACTCTTTAAGTGTTTATACGAGTAGGTGTATAAAAAAATATATATATGTATGTGACTGTAAAATTTAAAAAAATATGATAATTATTTACGGATTTTAAAAATTTTTAATATCTTTTTTTTTTGTATTTAAAAAGCAATTCAGTATATATTAATTGACTCAATTCGGTCGTCTCCTAAGAACATTGCAATGATTAAAAATTCAATATTTTTATAGTTGATTAGCTGGATTCAGAACCCTTTAGACGTTTATACGAGTAGGTGCATAAAAAAATATATATGTGACTGTAAAATTTAAAAAAATATAAAAATTATTTACGGATTTTGAAAATTTTTAATATCTTTTTTGTATTTAAAAAGTAATTCAGTATATTAATTGACTCAATTCGCACGTCTCCTAAGAACATTGCAATGATTAAAAAATCCAATATTTTTATAGTTGATGAGCTGGATTCAGAACCTTTAATATCTTTTTTTGTATTTAAAAAGTAATTCAGTATATTAATTGACTCAATTCGCTCGTCTCCTAAGAACATTGCAATGATTAAAAACTCAATATTTTTATAGTTGATGAGCTGGATTCAGAACCCTTTAGGTGTTTATACGAGTAGGTGCATAAAAAAAATATATATCTATGTGACTGTAAAATTTAAAAAAAATATGAAAATTATTTACGGATTTTGGAATTTTTTAATATCTATGTTTTTGTATTTAAAAAGTAATTCAGTATATTAATTGACTCAATTCGCTCGTCTCCTAAGAACATTGCAACGATTAAAATCTAATATTTTTATAGTGGATGAGCTGGATTCAGAACCCTTTAGGTGTCTATACGAGTAGGTGCATAAAAAAAAATATATATGTGACTCTAAAATTTTAAAAAAATAAAAATTATTTACAATATCTTTTTTTTTTTGTATTTAAAAAGTAATTCACTATACTAATTGACTCAATTCGCTCGTGTCTCTTGGGAACATTACAATGATTATAATTATTTTTTTAGTTGATAAGCTGGATTCAGAAGGTGTATGTACGAGTGGGCGTATAAAAAAAAATATACATGACTCTAACATTAAAATAAAACAAAAATTATTTACGAAATTTTGAATATTTTTTTTTATTTTCTTTTCTTTGTATTCAAAAAGTAATCCAGTATACTAATTGACTCAACTCGCTCGTCTCCTGGGAACATTGCAATTTTCATCCATTATTTTTATAGTTAATGTGCTGGATTCGAAATCTTTTAAGTGTCTCCACGAGTGAGTGCGGAAGAAAAAAAAATATATACGACTCTAAAATTAAAAAAAAAAATATATTATTTATAAATTAAGAAGTTTTTTGAATATCTTTTTTTATTTAAAAAGTAATCCAATATACTAAATTAATTTTCTTTTTCTAATTTTCCTATACATATAAGTATTTTTATAAAATAATTAGCATAAATATATGTAAAAAAAAGTAGTGAAATGGGAATGGACAGCCACGCGATGTGAGGATGGTGTATTGCTTGTTGCCCTTTTATATACTTCTTGGTCTTTTCTCTTTCTCCTTTGTTGTTGGGGTCTTGTTGTGGGTCACAAGAGTCCTTTTGTTGTTTGTTTTTTTCCAACCTTTTTCTAACCCAAGAATTCTTTTCTTTTCTTTCTTTTCTTTCTTTTTTTTTTTTACGAATTATGTGCAATATATATTCAGGCTGTATTTGAATGGATGGATTCATATTTGATCGATGGATTTAACGTTCTTACCCGTATTACTAAATATAGGTCAAAATAAAAATCGAAGGATTTTTACGATGTAGAACTATCAAACAAGTGTAGCGATGAATTTGAAAGTCATTGTATCAAATTTATTAATCCGAACGCATCTTCATGAATTTTTTTTTCCGCCGTCAGTAAATTGTTATGGTAAATTATAAACGTGTACAGAAAATATCAAATGTATATTAGAGTATCCATAGTGTAACAATTTTACCACCAGACAAAGTTTTTTGTGTAATTTAAATTCACATAAGACGAATTAAATATAATATTATATAAAAAATAACGGGTACAAAAATATTTTGTGGGCTTCGGCTCTGGACACTTAGTGTAGGGCAAGACATGCTCTTAGGATCATAGGGTGTTTTGTACGGATATTTACTGATTACCCACCAACACGGCCCTCACATTAGTAAAAGAAAAATTGAACCTACAGTTACATGACTAAAATAGTTTACCTTTATCGATTGAGCCGATAAATATTGCAATTAAATCAAGTTTTACACTCTAACACTTCCTCATATGGCTTTTCACAATTTGGTAAACCAGTCGAATCAAACCATAATTGAAGATTCAACAAATATCGAAATCACATAAAACAATTGATTCGGTATCTGACATTTATTATTCAGAAAATCCAATATTCAGTTCAATTTTAATTCTTTAATTTCGATTTACCAAATTGTTACAAAATATCAAAATATCATTTTTATTTATTTACTTTTATACACATTAATCTATTTTTACTTATATAAAATGCTACAAATAAATAAATAGAGTAATTACTATTTTTAATATTTAATTAATACTTATTTTCATAAAAAAAATCCAATTTATCGAATTTCAAATCGAATTTAATCCAATTATATATACAACACAATATTTCAACATACTAAATTATCAATTTGTTAAATTTATTTTCAGTTTTACCGAACGAACACCCCTAATTCCTTATTGAATATGCAAAATTTGAGTTCGATTTTACCGAACGAACACCCCTACATCCTAATTCAATATGCAAAGTTTGAGTTCGATTTTACCAAACGAACCCCTCTACATCCTTATTGAATATACAAAATTTGAGTTCGATTTTACCGAACGAACACCCTTACGTCCCACTTGAGTATGCAAAGAAAGGTCCATTGAGTATAGTATTTGTGGCTCATTGTACATGTGCTGTAGATGAAGGGGCAAATTAGGAATTCAAAGAAAATTGGTCTTATTTTTTGTGCTGGGGACACCCATGTCATATGTGTTGACCAAACTTAGAATATAAAAATACCCCTGCAAAAAGCCACACCAAATCTATTGCCAATCAACCCACACAAATTTTTTCAAAAAAGGCTTCAGAGAGTTGGTGGCATTCATTGATTCTCATGATTGACAGGTAGGGGTACTTTGGTCTTTTCAACCCCCCCACCCACTCATCAAATCTAGAGAACATGAATCACGCACGAGAATTCATAATTGTGGAGGAAAAATAAATAAATAAATTTAAATTCTTGTCTATTATATAGGAAAAATTGCAAAAATGATCCCACAATTTGGAGTGATTTCAAACTTGACCTCAAAATTTATGAGATTTTTAATTTAACACCATGTATTTTTAAAAGTTACAAAAAGACGCTAAAATGTTGTAAAAAAAAAAAAAATTTCCTAATACTAACAGAAGTTAAAACTAACATCTGAGGACTCACGTGACAGTCACATGCACGTGGGTGCAAAAAAAATAATTTATTATTATTTTTATATTTGTTAGTGGGAGGATTTTTTTTTTTTTTTTTACAATATCGTGGCGTCGTTTTGTAATTTTTTAATAGAATATAAAATTAAATTTAAAATTTCGTAAAATGTGGGTCGAGTTTGAAATTGCCTTAATTTGTGAGACTAAATTTTACAATTTTACCGTATTATATACGCCTTATTTGTGTATTTCACATGATTTTTCTCAAATTGTTTTTTCTTTTCTACATAGAAAATATGATATTTTTATTATAAATAATGATTTAATATCTCAACTCAATAACTAATAAATTATAAATAATAATAAAGTAAAAGCTCAAATAAGTTGTTGACTAATTTTTAAATTGTAAGTAGTTACTGATAATTGTTATAATTAATATGGAGATGGTATTAAAAATTCCTTTCTACTATTAAAACCTTCTAACACCCCTTTAATTATGAAATTTCAACATGAGTGGACAAAAATACCCTTATATTTTAATACAAAAAATTAAATGCATCTTGCCCCTTATTACAATTTATATCTTATTGGTCCCTCTAAAATTCATATATCAACAATTTGATACTGAATTCGTTTTAATACATAAATAATCAAATAATGTGTCATTTAAATATTAGTATGATAGCATACTAATAGATTTTACAATGAAATTGAATGAAAAAAAAAAAAAAAAGGATCCTAAAATCAAATTATATGAAGGATAAAATTAATCGAAAATTTTGCTATAAAAAGGTCTTATTTTTTTCATTTAAAAATTTACCTTTTGAATATTTTCCCTATATTTATTTTATATTATTAGAGTTTTAGTGTTTTTTTTCTAAAATTTAGAATAAAAAGTTATGAAGTTTGGATCAAAATTGATGTTTTTTTTATTGCAGAGGGTTTTCTTCTTTCCTTTTCAATATTAATTTCTTTATCTAAACTTTTAGATTTTGAAATATTTTTTACAATTATTTTTAATATGAATATTATACAATTAAGTACAAGTTCATACTAATATTTAATATATTTATTTAATAGAAAATAAAATGACTTATCATTTAATTATTTTTATATATAATTGCTAAATTTTAATTTTAGAGGGGCCAAAGTTATATTTATACTATAGTAGGGTTCAAAATGAATTTCGTCATTTATTAGGGCATTAGGATATTTTCATCTATAAGGTGGAATTATCAAAATTAGAGGGGTATTTGAAGGTTTTCTTGTAGAGGGGTGTTATTGACAACTTATAATACAAGAGGGCAAATGAATTGAAAAGTTTGGGCTAATTATAAATTTTGTCCCTATAGTTAGTCACTTATTCATTTTGGGTCCTTGAGAATTTTGATCCTCAGTTTTGGTCCCTTTTTTGTTCGGTTTTTTATAGAAATGGTTTGCATATTATTAACATGACTGTTGGTTTCGACAAAAATTAACATGTAAGATGCATGTGATGAGGTAATTTTCATGAGGATTTTGACATAAAAATCAGAAAATTGAGGATAAAAACAATTTGGGTAATTATTAGGGATTTCTTGAGAATAAATGAGAGAAGGGGACAAAATTGAGGATAAAAAAAATTTAGGGACCCAAATTGAATAAGTGGCTAATTACAGGGATCAGATATATAATTATTCCTAAAAAGTATATTAACTTTAAAATTTATGAAAGAATTATTATAACAAACTAATTAAAAGATTAAATAATTTAATTATGTATTGCAACAAATGGAATAAGCATCACTACAAAAAAAAAAAAAAAACCGTGAATTTCTCCACGTTACGAATAATCACAACTTAAAATCTCAGAAATATCAACCATGCATGACTGGACAAACCAATATAAAAATATATCGGCCAGTACCAATCAACATTCGTCATGATCTCAGATATGGCTGAAGTATTTTCAATATTTTTACTTATAGCCGAAATATCTGTCATAAATTTTAACTTTTGCCAATATTTTGACCTCGTCTGCAACAACAAAATAGCACGTACAATACAATTATTGTTTCTATTCATCACGACTTTTCACTTTTGCCCATTTACTTAACAACGACAAAAAGTCATATTATCTCATAATCACATGATAACAAAACAACTTACGATCGTGCCGAAAATAATTTGGTGAAGTCTAGATAAGAAAATAGAGGGTTTAGATGAAAAGTTGAAGGGCTTGACAGATTTAGAGTGATTGATTTTTCAAACTTGTCATTGTCATTTTTCTGTAATTAGATATATGACTTTGATATAGGACTTGTTTTAGTACAAGTTTTTCAATGGAGGGCTCTGTCACTCTTTCTCGCCTCTTCAACTGAGGAAACATTATTCCTATTCGCACAACATCTTTACCTTGCAATTAATGGTTGCTTTCAGGACAAAACCATCTCTTAGTCGGATCTGATTTTGATAGATTTTGTGATCAAAAAGTTAATTATTTATTCACATATACAGAGCTGTAAATTTGAACCAAGAATCTTCTATCTCATTTTGATGTTATGCTGCTACGAGAATGATATGTATCCGTATTTCTATGGTATAGATTAATTTGATTTTCTATGTTTTAATTTTTAAACGGGATATACGTAATTATATACTGTGATACTAAAGTCTGGCACTGAATACGATAGAAGATCCTCATGAACGCTATGTACAAGACATGTCTGTCGATGCTTAAGTCAGTTTGACACTAGAAGAAATTTAATACTTTAAAAATAAATAGACATAGTGAATAGTCATTGACGACGGCCACTCAAGAATTATTGGTCGCGATTAGTGTGGCTAAAATTTTTGTCGTGGCTAAAAAATATGGTAAAAATATTTGTTATGACCCTTTCAAGATGGATAGTCTAAGTTTGTACATTAATTTTTTTTAACTATGATTAATAAAAAATAATTATTTATCATAATTTTAATTTATAGTCTAATAAATTTTCTTCTAATGGGGGCACGAAAAAATAATATCTTGAAGGTAGATTGGAGTGTTAGAGATTATTGGAAATAACTTTTAGAAATTTCTGGATTGTTTAATTATTTATAATATTTTATTTTAACTTAACGTGCTTGTTTAATTTAATATTTATTTGAGGCTTATAACCCATTATTATAATAATTTAATTATAATTTTATGAGGTCTAATAATATTTGATTGTTATAGTTTATATACTATTTAACTTATTTGTATGAGTCAATTATAATTTATTATACCACTTAAGTTTTGAAAATGATTAAATTAATTCTTTTCAACTATTTAAAAGGTGGTTACCTTCTTCCTCATTTGGCAAGAAGTCAATATATTTCCTTTTGAGGAGTTTTTAAAATACTCTTCTAATATTTTCGCAATTTTTTTATGTTGTATTTAGATTGATATTTGATTTTAAGAAAAGAATTTGAAAAAAAAAAAAAATTCAACTGATTTATATTAAGAGAATTTAAAATTCATCGATATTTCATCCAACATAATTCTAAATGAGAGTGAGACTACTTCAAGATTCTTGTACTATAGGATTATCCGAACAATGTCAGAAAATTTGTCACTTGGGATTTGAAATTTTTAATTTTAAATTTATTAACGTCCCAATTATAGCCTTAGAGACATTGAAACTAAGGATTGTGCAAATGAGGCGAGATATTATTGTGAGCTCATGGAATTTTATTTTAGAGTTACGATCAATCGTCAATACTTGCAAGTAGGAAGGCAATCATGATTTCAAGCCAACGATAAGTATCGTGATTCTTTAACAATTTATTTTTATCTTTTTTGAACTTTATTTAATTTATTTCACTTATATATAAATATTAATATAACCTATCATGTTAATATTTTATATGAAAATTGAATTTTATATTTTTTTAATTGTAATTGGTTATGGTTACACTTCAATATACACTATTTGATGCGAGATATGAGTCTATATTTGACTTTGTGATTGACAAATGAGGCATGCAAGGAGAGTCGAGAGTGGTTTCACTATGGGAGGTTAATGAGCTAGGTCGTTACTAGTACTGGTTGGATGGTTGTACGATCGCACCACAATAGGATAACTAGATGGAAATAAATTGGAGATCTGCACAAGACAACAGAGGTACCAATTTGATTCTGACGTAAGCACTCGAACCTTGGAGTTAGGAGGGTCGTGGGTCTAAAACACGATGCTAAAAGGCATTAAATAAGGTGGTTAGATACATGAAATCTCGTAAGTAGAGAAGCTTTTATATTTCTCCACCAAAAGTATGAATGCCATTTAAACTGCCTTATGATTACACCACGTGCCGTTCATCCTCAAATTCTGGGATCCTTGTAGATTACAAGCCTAGGACTAGGGCCTGCATTGGGATTGGCTGTGCTGGGTCCACTAATGTTGTTATTTATCCCAAATCTTCTCATTCAACCCACATCATTTACTCCCCCAATCCAATAATTCATTTTGGTGGGAAAGTCAATAATTTCTAATGTATTAGATTAATTTGAACTCCACTGATCATGGAAAACTTAAGTTTTTCTTTCCAAAAGCCCCTTCTTTCCGACCTTGAAATGTTCCTAGTCAGTGATTCATATTCCGCTGGCCATGTGCCCTTTCGTGGGATGATAATTTTGTGAAGACATGCTAACTGACCATTGGTTCGATATGAAGAATTACTGAAAGAACATGTTCTTTCTATTGTTGAACTACTAGAACTTTAGGTGTTGGAACTTTCTTATTGGTTCTTAATTACTCTATTTTCTTTTAAAGTGCCCTTTTCTCCCTCAATTGAGGAAGAAATGTTGTAGAATGCGGCCTCCGCCATGATTCCAATAATACAGGTTGCTGCAATGCCCATTAGGTTTGTGAGTTTATAGGCAAAGTGAGTGTAAGGATGAGGTGGGAACTTCAGAAGGTAACAAGTAAGAAGGTTCGTGTAAGGAAAAGTGAGTCCGTAAGGAAAGTGAAGGCATTAATAAAGCTACCAAGTGATTGGAGGTTTTGTATAGTTGCTGGGCAAGGGCAAGGGCAAAGGGTTGAGATTGACTTAAGTTTTATATTTATCTACTAATGTTCCTCCCCCATGAACAGGTCTTGGTCCCTAATTGGCAAGTTTTTGGCAGTTGAGCTGGTGAAACCTTCTTTGATTTGTATAAAGCTTGTTTCCTTTCAAGGGATCAATTGTTTTAGCCAACCTTCATCATGCCCACTTGGAGATGATGGGAGCACACACTTATCAACAAGTACATATTTTTTTTTATGATTCATGCTTTCAACTTTTTCTTTACTGACTTCAGTCTTGCAGGGAATGAACATCCTCCACGGGCTTAGTTTGCAATGCTCTTATTGACGTTAGAATCATGGGGAAATATATAAGTGTTGATTTAAAGTCTCAAGGACTTATGGTAATGAAAATTTGTCTTTGAGTTCATGTGCCTTTCTCTTCTTGATTTCATGATGACTTGCATTTTTCATAATTTGAACCTGATCCCCAAAGCTCGGGATCAATCAATTAATTTTTGAAGGATTTGGTATCTTTACTATTTATCTTGTACATTTTCTAAACCCTAAGAGGTTACTGGCTCTAAGCTCTGACCTATGGTTGTCTATCTTTTTAAAACATAAGAGGTTACTATCTTTTTGTAGCTTTTTTATCTCAAACACATACGTCTTTATCTCTACAAAACACAATAAAACACCCAAAAAGTGAATCTAAACACTATGTAAGAGATTTTTTAGCTTTGATCTCTGGTCATTTATCTTTTTAAACCTTAAGGTTTTGTAGCTTCCTATGTTTGTAATCCTTAAGAGGTTCTATATCTTATGCCACTTATCTAAATATAGGGAATGGCAATGACGGTTCACAATATCCTCAAAAAGTGTTTTCACAAAATATTATAAAAAGTTCTTCTCAAAATATCATAAAGTGTCTTCACAAAATATTATGAAAAAGACATGAAGACCTACAACCACATGGTATCATGCGTAGAACTTTTTTAAGTTATCTACATACTATGGTCGTAACAATTCATCTTTTTCCATGCTTTGGAGTCTATAAGCTACCATTTTTCAGACCTTGACCACTTTGTATGGCCCATCCTAATTGACGTCCAACTTTCCAATGTGCTTTGATACTTCTAATTTTTTTCCAACACCAAGCCACCCACCTGAAAGAAACGATGCTTAACCTTTTTGCTATGTGTTCTTAGCATGATTTTTTAATTGCAAGGTTTGCACATATGCAACCTCTCTTCTCTCTTCAATCGTTTCTATATCGAGTCATCTCGACTCTTGACTTTCTTCTTGCTCGTAAGCTGCAACTTTCATGGTCAGTATTATTATTTTCATGGGAATTACTGCTTCCAACCCATACACTAGGCAAAATGGGGTTTCCCCTGTGGATGTTTTGGGTGTAGTGCAATAGGCTCCCAACCCCCTTTGAATTTCATTATTGATGTTGATTTAGCTTCATCCAATTTGGTCTTCAAATTTTATAAAATTATTGGTAACTTCTACTTGTCCATTTGTTCTTAAATTTCCGACCGACGTGAAATTTTGAGAAATTTGCATTTCTTTACACCATTACAAAGTTTTTAGTCCCTCAAACTGTGTTTCTTTGTAAGATACTAATATCCTTGGGACACCAAATCTTCAAACGATATTCTGCATAGGAACTTCATTAGTATACTTTCAGTTATTCGGCCAACACCGTTGGCCTTGACCCACTTGCTAAAATACTCGACTGCCGCTATCATAAACTTCTTCTATCATTTTCTTTGTGGAAAAGGCCCTACAAAGTTAATTACCCATAGGTAAAATGGGTAAGTAGCATTGATTATTTCAATACTCGAAGTTGGCGCACGTATCAAGTTGTCATATTATTGACATTGCTCACATTTCCATGTGAATTTTTTTTATCTTCGACCAACATTGGCCAAAAGTAACTCAAACATATAACCTTATTTTTCAAGGAGCGATCTCCTGGTTGATTTCTACAACTTTGCTCGTGTATGTGGGAACGATCACATACTAGTCTACTCTTAGGATTCTGGTAAGAGGGCGGTCGCGATTTTTTGGTGGAAACCCCCCCTAAGACACCCCCCTCCGTTCCTGCCTTCCAACTAGGAAGTCAGTCACTGCTTTGAGAACTCCATTCCATTGTTCATGCCTTCGGCAGCTCACTCCATTTAGCTCGGTAGTTAAATCCGGAGTTAGGTCCGCTGCGCTCGGCCCGGACAGAGCTGCCTTACTACAGCGTTCGCGCCTTCCAACTAGGAAGCATAGAGCTTTGGAAGCTCAGATCCGGGCTTCTGATTAGGAGGAAGAGCGGGTCACCGTTTCGTTTGGCTAAGATCCCGCATTTCAATCTGCTCATCTGGGTTGGGGCATATCAGCATATGACCTTCTAAACTCTTATATAATTCCCTATTTATTGCTACTAACCTTATAGATCTTTTGAAAAAAATACTTCTCTGGCCCTACTTTATGGCATTCACATGTCGCTAGATAGCGTAACATTTTTCCTTCCAACTAGCCGTGTTTTTATGTGCCTCTATAGCTGAAAAATGACTCATTTGATGAGAACTCTATCTTTGGTTTATCTGCGACCAAGAACGTGACCTTCCTATTTTTATTTCCTGTCAACAAATTTTCAAACTTTGCCAAAGTGTCCGTCTTTTCATTCTCTGACCTTGGGCTTCACTGCAAATTGAACTCCTCAAACCCCTTACTCAATGATCTTACTATATGAAAATAGTTTCTCATTCTCTCATCCCTTGCCTCCTAAGTAATGATTGGTTACTAGTTGGGAATCTATAAGTGCCCATACTTTTTATGCCCCCATTTCCTTTACCATGCGCAGACATGTCTCCAAAGCTTCATACTCCACTCATTATTCATCACCTGAAAATTCAACTTGATTGCAAACTCATGCTCATACCCTTTGGGGTCCATGAATCCATGCTCCTGCGGCCCCTTATCCAGACATCGACTATCCATCTATGTGAATGATCCATCTTTCTATTTCTTGTTCTAAGGCCAATTTTTCTTTAACCTCTAATTCTACAAGAAAAATCAACCTAATATTTGAGCCTTTACTGCCTTCCCAGACCTATACTCAACTAAAAATTCTCCCAACTCTACCGTCCATTTGTTAACATTGCCGACATATCCGGAGTAGACAATAGTTGCTTCACCGATTGGTTGGTGAGTACGACCATGTGATGCAATTGAAAATATGATCTCAGCTTCCTGGCCAACATCACTAATGCTAAGTAAAGTTTTCAATTTTCATGTACCTCAACTCTGCTCCTTGTAACAATTTACTCTCGTAGTACACAAGTTTATGATGGGTGTCTACTTCTCTTGTCAAAATTGAACTTATAGCCAAGTTGGGTACTGCCAAGTATTATATAGTGGTTCTCCATTTTCTGGCTTCAAAGAAACTAGAAGTGTGGAGAAGTGTTTTTTCAAATCTTAGAATCCGACCTCGCACTTTTGTGTAGGGGTGGTAAAAAAATAAAATAAAATCCCCCGAACCAAACCGAATCGAATCATTTTTTATGACTTATGTTTCAAACTATAATTCTAAATTTAGAGTAAAATCACACCACACTATTGGTTTAGTTATAATTTAGAGCTAAAAAAAAATACTAAATATCACATCGCACCTCTAATTGTATAATTTATTTTTAAATTATATATAATAATTTGATAAAATAATTGTTTTTTTTAGAAGAATTTCATATTCGAACTATATAATCCCAAAATTTATATATTATCACAAAGCCCATTTTTGTAGCATTTATAATTGGACTTTATAGAAAAAAAGATATATTTAATTCTTTAAGTCATTTTAATTTTAAGCCCATTTGATGATTGTCCCAAGTTTCTATTCATTTTTTCTCCTTTTCCTTTTCCTCTCCCTTTTCTTCTTCTCTCTTTTCTCTCTTACCACCTTCCTTATTCTGTTTCTTTTTTTTTTTTTTTATCTCTATTCTCTCTAAAATCGACCCTTGGCCTTTGTTGGACAAAGTGTTTTCTTGTTGGATTAATATTTAAACTACTTAAAGTATATTGGTAGTCTATGGTGCATAGTGTTGGTATTTCTTGCTTGTTAACAAACACTTATTTTATTTCTTGATTTTTATTAGTCTCAACGTTTTATTTTTGTTATAAATATTAAAACCGCCAAATTACCTGAAACTGCACATAACCACACATTTGATTTTGGTTTTTAAACTGAAAATCTAAGAAATTATTTCATAAACCACAAATGGCAATTCGGTTTGAAAATAGTTTTAAAAAATTGAAACCGTACAGTGACCACCCCTATTTTTTTTGCCCGTTTAAAATTTTCATCTTCCTCAGTATTTTGAAAAATAGGCGGTTTCTATCGGCTGATCTAGACAAGAACCTCTCAAGTGAAACTATGCTACCAGTCAACTATTGAATCTCCTTCACCAACCTGAGGAACTCCATATTGATGATAACTTTTACTTTATCTGGGTACAACTCAATTTCTTTTTACGTTACTAGGTAACTCAAAAAATTTTCTCCATGATGGGTTTAGTTTCATACCACAATGCCTAATAACCTTGAAACATTCCTTCAAATAACCCAGGTGATCTTCCTCTCTTTTGCTCTTAATGACTATATCGTCGACATATACCTCCATTATTTTTCCAATCAAGTTCTCAAACATCCGATTAACCACCTTTTGGTAAGTGCCCCCTACATTTTTCAACCCAAATAGCATTACCCTATAGCAATATATACCTTTCTCCGTTAATAAAATATATTTTAATCTGATCATCTTCAACTATGAATATCTGATGGCAGCTTTGAAAAGCATCCATCATAATCAATAAAGAAGAACCTGCTATGGGACCTACCAAAGAGCCTATGTAGGGCAATGGATAATGATCTTTAGGACATGCCTCGTTCAAATATGTGAAATTAGTATACATATGCCATTTGTTCAACCCTTTGGAAACTACTACTACATTGGCTAGTCATTCAGTATATTGGACCACTATGATCCTGCCTTTAATAACTTCTAAACTTTTTTTACAATAATGTTATTTCTCTGTGTGCCAAAGTTTCTCTTGTTCCACTGTATTGGTCGTGCTGCTGGGTTGGGATTTAAACGATAGACAATCACATCTGGATCTATACCTTGCAAGTTTACGAGCTCCTTCGCGAAAACATTAGCATTACCCCTAAAAAGATCAACCATTGACATCTCTACTGAGGCACTCATCTGAGCTCTAACCCTAGTCACTTTGTTTGGGTTCCATGGGAAATAGCTCAATTTTCTTGTTTTTTTTGGGCAAAATTCTATGGTTAATTTCGCGCTCTTTCCTCTTGAG